>NC_080546.1:87306256-87541256 GCF_028640845.1 Ahaetulla prasina
TTCTTTCTTTCTTTCTTTCTTTCTTCCTCGGAAAGTTCTTTTCTTTCTTTCTTTCTTTCTTTCTTTCTTTCTTTCTTTCTTTCTTTCTCTCTTTCTTTCTTTCTTTCTTTCTTTCTTCCTTCCTTCCTTCCATCCTTCGCCTTAGCCTTTTCTTCCTCCGTCCCTCCCTTTTTTCTTTTTCCTTTCTTCCCATTCTTTCTGTATTTTCACTTCCTTCCTTCTTCTCTTTCCTTCTATTCTTTCCTTGTCTTTTCCCTTTCTGCATCCCTCCATCCATCCCTCCATCTTTAACTTTCTTCCTCCCTCCCTCCCTCCCTTCCTATTCCTTTTTCCTTTTTCCTTTCTTCTTGTTTCTTCTTTCTTTTCCTTTCCTTCCTTCCTTCCTTCTTCCCTTTCCTTTCTTCCTTCATTTCCCCCTTTCTTCCTCCCTAATTCTCTATCTTCCTCCCTTTCTTTCTTTCTTTCTTTCTTTCTTTCTTTCTTTCTTCTTTCTTCCTTCCTTCCTTCCCTTTATTCTTTTCTCCCTCCTTCCCTCCATCTCTACTTTCCTCCCTCCCTCCCTTTTTCTTTTTTCTTTCTTCCCATTCCTTCTGTATTTTCATTTCCTTCCTTCTTCTCTTTCCTTCTGTCCTTTCCTTTCCTTTTCCCTTTCTGCCTCCTTCTCTCCCTCCATCTCTACCTTTGTTCCTCCCTCTCTCCCTTCCTTCCTTCTTCCCTTTCCTTCCTTCCTTTCCCCCTTTCTTCCTCCCTTCTTCTCTACCTTCTTCCCTACTTTTCTTTCTTTGTTTCTTTCTATCTATCTTTCTTTTTATCTATCTTTCTCCAGCAAAGATAAAGATAAACAGAAAGAGATTCATAACAATATATGACTCTCTCTCTCTCTCTCTCTCTCTTTCTCTCCTTTTTCTTTTCCCACTTTTATCATCTTATAAATAACTCAAGGCAGGGAATATAACTAACACACCTTCCTCATCCTTCAAGGGTTTTAGAGATGGGTTTGGGGTTTTGGCCATCTTCCTCTTTCATCAGAGGAGGTTCTGGAGAACCGGTAGTGGAAATTTTGAGTAGTTTAGAGAACGCGTAAATACTACCTCTGACTGGCCCTGCCCCCATCTATTCTCTGCCTCCCGAGTCCCAACTGATCAGGAGGAAATGGGGATTTTGCAGTAACTTTCCCCTGGAGTGGGGAGGGAGTGGAGATTTTACAGTATCTTTCCCCTGCCACGCCCACCATGCCACTCTCACCAAGCCACACCCACAGAACTGGTGGTAAAAGAATTTGAAACCTATCACTGCCTTACATGTGTAACCAGGCTACTAAATTAAGCCCTGTTTCAGGGTTTGCGCAACACTGTCAGTCTTAAGAGCTTCTGTTTGTGCAGCCTTTTCACTCAGATCCATCCATAAGGATAAAATGAACCTTCTTATCATGCTATGCCAAAGCAGGCATTCTCTGGCTAACTGCCTGGGTTAAGCACATTTGGGTGACTAAAAAATAAGAAGTAAGTATTTGTGGTCAGATTTTGAATGAAAATGCCTGTTCCACTGAATTGTATCAGGTTTGCTTCCAAGGACTCCAGATAAAGATTTCGTGTAGAATTCCACCCTAAAAATAACCTTCGTTCATTACAGTAACAAGAAACAAGATTGACTGAATATGTCTAAAGAAAAGTGAATATGGGGAAGACTGTCCAAAAAGAAAGAAAAAAAACAAATTAGCATTTGCACGGCATATGCTTATTTAGTTTATATAGTTTATATAGTTTATTGTCATCGCACCTCGTACAACGAAATTAAATGCCATCTTCAGTGTACATTATGGAGCTCTTGCCTCACAATCAGGAGGTTGTGAGTTCGATCCTAGGTAGAGGCAGATGTTGGGTCTCCCGCTTGGGCAAGGGGTTGGACTAGATGACCTGCAAGATCAACTCTGTTAATCTGTTATCCTTCACATTCTATACAACTGAATTGAAAACCCCTGATATGGATTCCAAGATGCCTCGGTAAAATGCTCTCTAATGGTTTCTTTATTTTTAATTATTCTCTGTGACTCACTACGGATTTCTTACTCATGAGACCATCTGCTAATCATTAAGTGTTGTACCTTAGAATTCTTGACAAATGTATCTTTTCTTTTATATACACTGAGAGCTTATGCACCAAAGATAAATTCCTTGTGTGTCCAATCATACTTTGCCAATAAAAATTATATTTTCTTTTCTATTCTATTCTATTCTGTTCTGTTCTATTCTATTCTATTCTATTCTATTCTAATCTAATCTATTCTAATCTAATCTAATCTAATCTATTTTCTAATTTATTCCAGGGGTCTCCAACCTTGGCAACTTTAAGACTTGTGGACTTCAACTCCCAGAGTTCCTCAGCCAGCCAAGCTGGCTGAGGAACTCTGAGTGTTGAAGTCTTAAAGTTGCCAAGATTGGAGACCCCTGTTGTATTCTATTCTATTCTATTCTATTCTATTCTATTCTATTCTATTCTATTCTATTCTATTCTATTCTATTCTATTCTATATTGCACTATACAGTAGAATTCAATATACAGCAGTTACTGCTCTGGGATAGAAGCTGTTTTTCAGCCTATTCGTCCTTGTTTTTATTGTCCTGTACCGGCTGCCAGATGATAATAGTTCAAAAAAAAGGGGTGGGTGGGGGTACCCAGGATGAGATGGGTCTTTAAAAATCTTTAAGAATCTTTAAGAATATATTTATGGTTTGTACTGAAAAACTACATGTGTAGAGCTTCTTGGGAGAAACCTGAATGGTCTGTTCCATTAGTTACAACACGTTGGACTCAAGGTAAAGGGTTTAAGGCCTTGAGATAAGTATTATCAACTGTTAAGGGCTGTAATCAAAGTGCCTTGGGGAAAAACCTCTGGCTACAGGAAAAGGAACAAAGGTTGAGGGAAAAAAACAACAGAAGCATTCTAAGATTACAGTACATCTCTACAAAGCAGTAAAACAAAACAGATGACCAGACTTTAAATTCCCTTTTAAATAAAACAAGAGAGTTCATTTGCCCCCCGATTACTGCTAAATTGGTGAAGTAACTGCTAAATGTGAGCTTAATCCACAGAATATAAGATTTATTTATTTTTTTAAAAAATCCTCATCGCAGAGCCTTGAAAATAACACAACAATTACAACAAGGCAGCGGTGAAATGTAAAATTGGTTACTACCGGTTCTGTGGGCGTGGCTTGGTGGGGTGGGGGAGTAATGTGACTGGGTGGGCGTGGCCAACTTTTTTTTTTTTTTACTTTTAAAAGCATTTTTTCTACAACCTCTTTGGCCGAAGAGGTTGTAAAAAAAATGCTTTTAAAAGGCTCTGACGATCCCGGCTGAGTTGCCTGATTGTCAGAGGCTTTTGTTTTCTTTTAAAAGCATTTTTTCAGCCAAAGGAAAAAATGCTTTTAAAAGTAAAAAAAAAAACCAAACAACGCTGATGATCGCGTGGCTCAGCAGGGTATGGGGGAGGGGCAGGGATTTTTGCTACCAGTTCTCTGAACTACCCGCTGCCATCGCTACCGGATCGAGCAATCCAGTCCGAACCCGGAGCATTTTACCCCTGCAACAAGGAGGGATTGATAATGTGTTTACATTTTATCCTATAGATTACTAACCAGAGCATATAAAACATTTGCTAGACCTATTCTTGAATACAGCTCACCTGTCTGGAACCCATACCACATCTATGACATTAATACAATTGAACACATCCAAAAATATTTTACAAGAAGAGTTCTCCGCTCCTCTGTAAACAACAAAATACCATATTCCACCAGACTTGAAATCCTGGGATTAGAGAACTTAGAACTCCGCCAACTCCGACAAGACCTGTGTTTAACACACAGAATCATCTATTGCAATGTCCTTCCTGTTAAAGACTTCTTCAGCTTCAATCGCAATAATACAAGAGCAAACAACAGAGTCAAACTTAATGTCAGCCGCTTCAATCTTGATTGCAGAAAAGATGACTTCAGTAACAGAGTTGTTAATGCTTGGAATACACTACCTGACTGTGTGGTCTCCTCTCCAACTCCTAAAAGCTTTAACCAAAAACTGTCTACCATTGACCTCACCCCATTCTTAAGAGGAACTATAAGGGGCGTGCATAAGTGCACAAAAGTGCCTACCGTTCCTGTCCTATTGTTTCCTTTCAATATATGTTCCTGTATATAATGTTGTGACAAATAAATAAATAAATAAATAAATAAATAAATAAATAAATAAATAAATAAATAAATTTGGGCTCTGTACTTAATTGACACATCATTTATTCAGGCTAATCAGTGGTAGGTTGCCCCTGGTTCGGACCAGTTCTCGTGAACCAGTAGTAAAACCAGCGGGAGGCTCCACCCACTGACCCGGTCATCATCAGGAAGCTTCTGCGCATGCGCAAAAGCACATGCATGCACACGAGCAAAACGAGCATGTGCACGCGGTCCCATCGCAAATCATCGGTAAAGGTGAGGAGAACCCACCCTGAGCCTAATGGTCTTCTTTTTGTGCCATACCAGATATTGGCGATCCTATTTTTATCAACAGCCGCACGAAAAAGCGCTGTTGAGTTTTGGCCAAATCAGTCCTTTAGATTTTGGAGCCATGGTCGTCTTCTGCCTGGGATTCAATTGCCTTCAGTTTTTCTTTGGAGGATTAAGTGACGTACGTCGTATTTTTCCAGTGTCGCATCAACTATCCGAAATATTCTAACTTTTGCTTTTTAATGGCTTTGATGATTTTTTCCTTGGCTTTCCCAGGCGGCTTATCCCCTCCTCATTTCTGATTTTGGCAACGCAACTTATACGTAACAGCCGCCTGTCAATCCCCATTTCAAATGCTTCTAGTCCCTTCTTGTGGCTTTCTGTCAAGAGACCAACTCTCCACTCCGTAGAGCAGAATAGAAAAAGTGTAGCATCTGACAAGCCTGCTTATCTTGGGCTTATGTCGTGACTACAGAAGATCTTATGGTCTAGAGATGTCTTATTTGTATATATGTATGTTTGTATGTATATATGTACGTATGTATAGGTAAAGGTAAAGGTTCCCCTTGCATATATGTGCTAGTTGTTCCCGACTCTAGGGGGCAGTGCTCATCTCCATTTCAAAGCCGAAGAGCTGTCCAAAGACGTCTCTGTGGTCATGTGGCTGGCATGACTCAACACCAAAGGCGCACAGAACGCTGTTATCTTCCCACCAAATGTGGTCCCTATTTTTCTACTTGCATTTTTTATGTGCTTTCGAACTGCTAGGTTGGCAGAAGCTGGGACAAGTAACGAGAGCTCACCTCGTTACACGGCACTAGGGATTTGAACCGCTGAACTGCCGACCTTTCAATCGACAAGCTTAGCATCTTAGCGACTGAGCCATCGCTTCCCTATGTATATGTATGTGTGTGTGTGTGTGTGTGTGTGTGTGTGTGTGTGTATATATATATATATATATCCCCCAAAGGTAGCAGATTCATCAGTTCACCTTTTAAAGGCACATCCTTACCTGTAAACAAATCCAAGCCTTATTACCTCGAGCTTCAGTCTGACAAAGCCACGCCCGTTTGTCACCTAGTAACTCTTTGCCATCAACAGCAGTGCGACATTACCTTGCCAAGGGGACTTCCTGTCCAGAACTGGTTGGAAAGAACAGAAAGGTTGAAATTTTGTCTCGATGTAAAAGGAGGAGGAGGAGGGGAAGAAAGAAAGAAAGAAAGAAAAAAGCCATTCGCTATTAGTTTAAGAATTTGTCAGGGAAGCTATGGAAACCATCATCAGCCACCCAGATCAAATTCTGGAGAAGATCCAGCATTACAATCTTAAGTTAAAGAAATCTGTTCTGAAAGGAAACCATCAGGATGGTGAGAAGATTATGGAGTGGCCATCAAAATTAATTCCGCTCCTTTTGGTTTTGGTCAAAACTCTTGGTCAACAATTGAAGTTTACAACTGAAGTTCTCCAAAATACCTACCGGTTGTTGAATATAATCTATGATCAACGTCAGCAAGAGGCATCCCGCCCAGGTAAGTAATACTTAGATTTGTCAACCACAAGTATGGTTCAATGTTGAGTACGCCTATGAATCAAAAGCTCTGACTTCAGTTGTAAAGTTAAATATGTAAATCAAGTTCAATTTGTCTCCCGGTGAATCTAAATTGCGCACCTTTCTAGAACTGTATCTCCCATAAAAGATATTTTAAGAACTCGAGTTTCCTCCTCTAGACTTCATCCTAGGTGGTTTAAAAAAGCCACATCTTCCAGATTTGATACTTTAAGAGTCCATTCTTCAATTGTAGGTAATTCTTCTTTCTTCCAATATTGAGCAATCAAAAGTCTTGCGGCTGTTATTAAGTTCAGAATCAATTTAGTCTCTATAGCTGTACAATCCATAATTATTCCTAGTAAAAAGAACTGCGGGGTAAACTTAATCTTCTTTTTCAAAATATTCTGCATGATCCACCATACTTTAATCCAAAATGCTTTAACTTTTTTGCAAGTCCACCATATATGATAATAAGTAGCATCTTCACAATCACATCTCCAGCATTTAGCCTGTACATTAGGATACATACATGACAATTTTTGGGGGTCTAAATGCCATCTATAAAACATCTTATAAAAATTTTCTCTCATATTTTGCGCTTGTGTAAATTTAACATTCCTCACCCAAATTCTTTCCCAAGTTTCCAACATTATTGGTTGCTGAAAATTTTGTGCCCACTTAATCATACAATCCTTAACCAAATCAGTCTCTGAATCTATTTCTACTAATACATTATACAACCTCTTAATATGCTGTTGACCTTGATCTCTCATTTGTTTTAACAAATTATCCTCAATTTGCTTAACACCTATTTTTTGATCTAATTTCCATCTAGCTTGTAGTTGTCCATATTGGAACCATGTATAATTTTTCCCTTCTTCCCCCATCTTTTCTCTAGATTTTAATTGTAACTCCCCCTTTTCCATACAAAGAAGTTCTTTATAAGTAACTACCTCCATCTTTTGATATATATTTATATTTTCTATCATGTGTCTCGGGTTTGCCCATATTGGAATCTTTCCCTCTAATTTGTATTGATATTTCCTCCAAACCCTCAATAATGCATTTCTAATTATATTATTTTTAAATATTTTATCAACTTTCTTATCATATAATAAATAGGCATGCCACCCATATAACAAACCATAACCTTCTATATTCAGAACTCTTTCCTCAGTTAAATTAATCCAATCAGTAATTAATGATAAAACAACTGCTTCATAATACAATTTTAAATTAGGCATTTTAAGACCCCCCCTTTCCCTTATATCCTGCATTACTTTTAATTTTATTCTTGGTTTTTTGCCCATCCATACAAATTTACTAATCCCCTTTTGCCATTCCTGTAATTTAATATCATTCTTAAACACGGGTATCATTTGAAACAAAACAAAACCTGGGCAAAACATTAATTTTATAGCTATTCTTCCCAGCAAAGATAGTTGTAACTTCTTCCAACTCTCCATTTCTTTCCATACCTTCTGCCACAATACCTCATAATTATTTTTGTATAATTTAACATTTGAAGCTGTAATATATATTCCTAAATATTTAACCTTTTAACGATTTCAAAACCTGAAGTTCTTTCTAACTCTTCTTTTGTTGTATATTCATATTTTTAGTTATCATCTTTGTCTTTTGCTGATTCACCTTAAATCCAGATACTTTACCATACTGACCAATTATATCTTTTAAACCAGTTACTGAGTATATTGGTTGAGATACAGTAACAACCAGGTCATCTGCAAAAGCTCTTAATCTATAATCTTGTTGTTTAACTCTAATTCCCTTTATTCGATCGGAACCACGTATGTTATTCAGAAGAATTTCTAAAGTTAAAATAAAAAGTAATGGGGACAAGGGACATCCCTGTCTCGTCCCTTTCTCAATTTTAAAAGTTTCTGTTAACCCACCATTTACTATTATTTGTGCTGTTTGCTTCTGATATATTGCTTTAATTGCACGAATAAAATAATCCCCAAATTGCATTTTTCTATTACTTTAAACAAAACTGCCAATCCAATCTATCAAAAGCTTTTCAGCATCCAAAAAGGAATGCCGCTGATACTTGGTTGTTTCGTTCCAAAATATTCAAGTAAATTTACGATTTGCCTCACATTATATCTCATCTGCCTACCCTTAATAAATCCTGACTGATCATTATGAATTATTTGATTCATCACTGGCATTAATCTATTAGCCAATATCTTGGTAAATATCTTGTAATCAGTATTTAAAAGTGATATAGGCCTATAATTCTCTGCTTTAATACCATCTCGATCTTCCTTCGGTATTAACGAAATAAAGGCTGTCCTCCATGAAGGGGGAACATCTCCTCCCATTTGAATTTTATTAAATAACTCTTTAAGTGGTTCAACCATCTCATTTTGTAAATTTTATAATAAACAGCTGTTAAACCATCTGTTCCTGGTGCTTTACCGATTTTAAGTTGTTTAATTGCTAAGAAAATTTCCTCTGAAGTAATTAATTGATTCAATTCTTCTCTTTGATTTTCTGTAAGCTCACAAATATTTTGTTGTTGTAAATATCTTTCTATCTCTGTATCATCAACCATATCCCTAGAATATAACTTACTATAATACTCTACAAATGCTTTTTTAATCAAGTTCTTTTGATAAACTTCCTTACCCCTATATTCTATTTTATCAATCGTTCGTGATTTCTGTTTTTTCCTTATTAAATAGGCAAGCCATCTTCCTGGCTTATTGGCATTATTAAACGTATTATGTTTTACATATTGTAAATTAATTGCTACTTGATCTGCCATCAACATATTAAACTGACCTCTCAATATATTTATTGATTCTTTTATTTTACTATTTCCTGGGCTATTTTATCAATAATTGTTCTTTCTTTTAATTTCCTCTTCCAGTTCCTTTTTCTTTTCTGCAATTTATTTTTGTATTTAATATTCATTTGTATAAGATTTCCTCTCATATAAGCCTTACTGAGTCCCAAATCATCTCTATAGATGTCTCTTTTTCATATTCATAATAAAAATTCTTTCATTTGTTTTTACATTCATTTACATTTTGTTCATATTTAAACAAATTCTCATTCAACCTCCATGATCTCCTAGCCTCCTTTTCCCGATCAAATTCAATCCAAACTGGACTATGATCAGATAAAGTTCTTGAACAAATCTTAGTCTTCTTCACTCTGGAACCCATACCACATCTCTGACATTAATACAATTGAACGAGTCCAAAAATATTTTACAAGAAGAGTTCTCCGCTCCTCTGTAAACAACAAAATACCATATTCCACCAGACTTGAAATCCTGGGATTAGAGAATTTAGAACTCCGCCAACTCCGACAGGACCTGTGTTTAACACACAGAATCGTCTATTGCAATGTCCTTCCTGTTAAAGACTACTTCAGCTTCAATCGCAATAATACAAGAGCAAACAACAGAGTCAAACTTAATGTCAGCCGCTTCAATCTTGATTGCAGAAAAGATGACTTCAGTAACAGAGTTGTTAATGCTTGGAATACACTACCTGACTGTGTGGTCTCGTCTCCAACTCCTAAAAGCTTTAACCAAAAACTGTCTACCATTGACCTCACCCCATTCTTAAGAGGAACTATAAGGGGCGTGCATAAGTGCACAAAAGTGCCTACCGTTCCTGTCCTATTGTTTCCTTTCAATATATGTTCCTGTATATAATGTTGTGACAAATAAATAAATAAATAAATAAATAAATAAATAAATAAATAAATAAATAAATAAATAAATAAATTTGGGCTCTGTACTTAATTGACACATCATTTATTCAGGCTAATCAGTGGTAGGTTGCCCCTGGTTCGGACCAGTTCTCGTGAACCAGTAGTAAAACCAGCGGGAGGCTCCACCCACTGACCCGGTCATCATCAGGAAGCTTCTGCGCATGCGCAAAAGCACATGCATGCACACGAGCAAAACGAGCATGTGCACGCGGTCCCATCGCAAATCATCGGTAAAGGTGAGGAGAACCCACCCTGAGCCTAATGGTCTTCTTTTTGTGACATATCAGATATTGGCGATCCTATTTTTATCAACAGCCGCACGAAAAAGCGCTGTTGAGTTTTGGCCAAATCAGTCCTTTAGATTTTGGAGCCATGGTTGTCTTCTGCCTGGGATTCAATTGCCTTCAGTTTTTCTTTGGAGGATTAAGTGACGTACGTCGTATTTTTCCAGTGTCGCATCAACTATCCGAAATATTCTAACTTTTGCTTTTTAATGGCTTTGAAGATTTTTTCCTTGGCTTTCCCAGGCGGCTTATCCCCTCCTCATTTCTGATTTTGGCAACGCAACTTATACGTAACAGCCGCCTGTCAATCCCCATTTCAAATGCTTCTAGTCCCTTCTTGTGGCTTTCTGTCAAGAGACCAACTCTCCACTCCATAGAGCAGAATAGAAAAGGTGTAGCATCTGACAAGCCTGCTTATCTTGGGCTTATGTCGTGACTGCAGAAGATCTTATGGTCTAGAGATGTCTTATTTGTATGTATGTATGTATGTATGTATGTATGTATGTATGTATGTATATGTATAGGTAAAGGTTCCCCTCGCACATACGTGCTAGTCGTTGCCAACTCTATGGGGCAGTGCTCATCTCCGTTTCAAAGCCAAAGAGCCAGCGCTGTCCGAAGACGTCTCCGTGGTCATGTGGCCAGCATGACTCAACGCCAAAGGCGCACAGAACGCTGTTACCTTCCCACCAAAGGTGGTCCCTATTTTTCTACTTGCATTTTTTATGTGCTTTCGAACTGCTAGGTTGGCAGAAGCTGGGACAAGTAACGAGAGCGCACCTCGTTACACGGCACTAGGGATTCGAACCGCTGAACTGCCGACCTTTCAATCGACAAGCTTAGCATCTTAGCGACTGAGCCATCGCTTCCCTATGTATATGTATGTATATATATATATATGTGTGTGTGTGTATGTATGTGTGTGTGCGTGTGTGTGTATATATATATATATATATCCCCCAAAGATAGCAGGTTCATCAGTTCACCTTTTAAAGGCACATCCTTACCTGTAAACAAATCCAAGCCTTATTACCTCGAGCTTCATTCTGACAAAGCCACACCCGTTTGTCACCTAGTAACTCTTTGCCATCAACAGCAGTGCGACATTACCTTGCCAAGGGGACTTCCTGTCCAGAACTGGTTGGAAAGAACAGAAAGGTTGAAATTTTGTCTCGATGTAAAAGGAGGAGGAGGAGGGGAAGAAAGAAAGAAAGAAAGAAAAAAGCCATTCGCTATTAGTTTAAGAATTTGTCAGGGAAGCCATGGAAACCATCATCAGCCACCCAGATCAAATTCTGGAGAAGATCCAGCATTACAATCTGAAGTTAAAGAAATCTGTTCTGAAAGGAAACCATCAGGATGGTGAGAAGATTATGGAGTGGCCATCAAGATTAATTCCGCTCCTTTTGGTTTTGGTCAAAACTCTTGGTCAACAATTGAAGTTTACAACTGAAGTTCTCCAAAATACCTACCGGTTGTTGAATATAATCTATGATCAACGTCAGCAAGAGGCATCCCGCCCAGGTAAGTAATACTTAGATTTGTCAACCACAAGTATGGTTCAATGTTGAGTACGCCTATGAATCAAAAGCTCTGACTTCAGTTGTAAAGTTAAATATGTAAATCAAGTTCAATTTGTCTCCCGGTGAATCTAAATTGCGCACCTTTCTAGAACTGTATCTCCCATAAAAGATATTTTAAGAACTCGAGTTTCCTCCTCTAGACTTCATCCTAGGTGGTTTAAAAAAACCACATCTTCTTCTATGTTATTCGTGGGATACAGGTAGCCCTCGACGTATGACCACGACTGAGCTGAAAATTTATGTTGCTAAGTGAGAAGTTTGCTCAGTGAGTTTTGCCCCATTTTTAGGACTTTCCTGGTTGTGTTTGGGAAGTAATTAGGGATTGCAATTAGTGATTAATTAGTCATTGTGATTAGTTGCTAATACCTGTGGAATAAATCTTGGCAAATAGGAGTACAAACCAATTACAGAGATAAGTTCTTTGGACCAGGGGTCCCCAACCTTTCGGACCTCAGGGACCACTAAATTCATAATTTTAAATCCCACAGACCATTAATATGATCTGCCTAATGATCGGCTGGGTGGGTGTGGGCTAGCTGGTCATATGGCTGGGTGGGCGTGATCAACTCAATGTCACTCATGTTGAGGGGTGCCTCGCCGGCCTCTATTTGCCCCTCCCCTCCCAGCCACTCCTTGCCTCCCCGCCCGGGCTCCTTAAGGCCCCAACAGGAAGCAGTTGCTGGAGCTAAGCAGCCACCACGAGAAAGAGTTGGCAAAACAGCTGCTCAGTTCAAATTGGATCTGACTGAGAAGGAAGCTCAGCAGAAGCACCTCATTGAGGACTACAAGCATTGGCTTTCCAAACAGAGGGAAGACCTGCGGGAGTGCAAGGCCAAGTACCGGCGCCTGGAGGATCAGCAGGCTGAGATGGTCAGCCAGTTCCAAGCCATGAGGCAGTCCCACTGGAACAATGCCCTCTGGTTCTTTGCCACCACCGGCACTTCCCTCCAGCCTTCGCCCAAAGCCCCACACCAGGAGGCCGAAGCAGACGCCAAGTCGGAATTTCTTGCCCCCCTCCGACCCACACAAGAAGACCCCAAAGAGGGAGACTCTCTGCAGCAACACAAACGTTTATTGCACGTATCCGTCCCAGGAGCCATAGTCTGAGGACCCCGATTTAGTGCAATATAAAAAATGCAAATAATTTTTCTGTGGACCACCAAAATTTTCTTACGGACTACCAGTGGTCCATGGGCCACCAGTTAGTGACCACTGCTTTGGACAGTTATTTTGAATTTTGAAACACAATATTATGCCATAAAATCAGTTTAGTAAATTATCGAGCTAAAACATCCTAAGAGTGAGGACAATTAACCAGTGGAACGCAGCTTGCCTTCGGAGGTTGTGGGTGCCTTCACCACTGGAGGTTTTTAAGAAGGGCTGGGAAGTGGCTCAGGCTGTTAATGCAGCCTGTTATTAACACACAGCTGCCTGCAATTACAATTACTGCAGGTTCGAGTCCCACCAGGCCCAAGGTTGACTCAGCCTTCCATCCTTTATAAGGTAGATAAAATGAGGACCCAGATTGTTGGGGGGGGCAATAAGTTGACTTTGTATATAATATACAAATAGGATGAAGACTATTGCCTTACACAATGTAAGCCGCCGTGAGTCTTCGGAGAAGGGCGGGGTATAAATTCAAACAAAAAAAAAAAAAGAAGAGACTGGAAAGTGACTCGTCTGAAATGGTATAAGGTCTCCTGCTTGAGCAGGGGGGCTGGACTAGAAGACCTTCAAAGTCCCTTCCAGCTCCATTCTGATTCTGATATTTATATCCAAGGAGTCTGTTTTCAGCAATGGCCAGCAGATGGCTCTGAAGGACATTAAACTTGATTTTCTTCTTTATTTATTTTTATTTGTAGTCCATAAATTGAATTCAAACTGTTGCAGAAGTTGAGACCAAGGCAGTTGTTGAGTCTTGTGTTGTTAGTTACTAGTTGAACAAGTCCTCGATTAGTTACAGTATTGTACAGGGTTGCCTGTATAGGTTCAGTTGCACATTCATTTAGGGTCCAATTCAGGGGTGAAATGTTCCCGGTTCGGACCAGATCAGGTGATCCAGTAGCGATGGCGGTAGGTAGTTCGGAGAACCGGTAGCAAAAATCTCTGCCCCCTCCCCCCCCCATGCCTCACTGTTCCTCTTTTCTGTCCCTGAAGCTCTCGGTGGTGATATAGTTGCAAACAGCCTTAAATGACTGCCGTGGTGCTTCAAAGGACTGTACTATAGCTGATCAGCGCTGTAGGCAGCTAATCGACCGGTGCCTCTAGTTTTAAAGAAGGTAGACCGGTGCGTTCCAAAAAAAGGCAATTAGTAGACCGGTGCCTCTGTTTTTAAAGAAGGTAGACCGGTATGTTCCAAAAAAAGGCAATTAGTAGACCGGTGCCTCTATTTTTAAAGAAGGTAGACCAATGCGCTCCCAAGTTTTGTATACTTTATTATTTTTATTATTTATTATAATTGGCCATGCCCATTCAGTCACCTGACCACCAAGCCACGCCCACCAATTAAGCCACACCCACAGAACCGGTAGGGAAAAATTTTAGATTTCACCCCTGGCCCAATTACTAAGTGGTAAGTTAATGTCACCAAGAAAGATTATTGGGTGTGTAGGTTAGTAGTGAAGTTAACTTGTTCGCATGTTCGATGTCGTAATCTGGGGCTCTGTAACAAAGTAAGAATCGAAATGTGGCATTTAAGGACAGGTCGCAGACAATGGTCTCAGGAAGAACAAGTTCCCATGTAACTTGAATATTTTTTTTAGATGCGGAGACTTTTTGTAGAAGATAGCAACACCGCCTCTTCTACGGATTTCACGATCTAACCGATAAACATGATAGTCTCTTACCGTAATAATGGAGTCAAGGAAGGATGTATTCAGCCAAGTTTCACAGACAAATATAATGAGCCGTATTTAGTAAGAGGAGGAATTCGGGTATTTTATTTACAAGGCTTCTTGCATTAAATACCCTGCATTTAAGGTCGGTAGTAGTTGTTATAGAGGAAGTTAGGGACGTGCATGCCTAGTTTTGGATGATGGGGGGTTGGATGGAGGAGGATTGGGTGTTAGGATGTGGGTGGTGGGACTTTCTTTTGATACAATCGGCATGGTAGTTGATGTATAAGTCAGTATGTCCTTGGTCTTATCCAGTGGTGAAATGTAAAATTTGTTACTATTGGTTCTGTGGACGTGGTTTGGTGGGGTGGGTAATATGACTGGGTGGGCATGGCCAACTTTTTTTTTTTTTACTTTTAAAAGCATTTTTTTCTACAACCTCTTCAGACGAAGCTGAAACACTGGTGCTGGTCTGTTTTAAGCCTTATGGGAGGGGCCAATCATCTCTTGTCCCTACTCCCGAGTTGTCCTCTCTGCTTGAGCTGCTCTTGCCTTCTGGCAGCTCTTCTCATGCGTGCATTAGGAACAGGCTCCTCCTGTTCCTAATGCTTTTTTTTTAAACTTTTAAAAGCATTTTTTCAGCCGAAGAAAAAATGCTTTTATAAAAGTTAAAAAAAACAACCTCTGATGATCGCGCGGCTTAGCTGGGCATGGGGGTGGGGGGCAGGGATTTTTGCAGAGAACCGGTTGTTAAATTACTTGAATCCTACCACTGCCCCCAACCTATTTATTAAATTCACGTGAAGTGTTAATAGCACTTTATAAGGCCTTGGTAAGGCCACACTTGGAATACTGCATCCAGTCGCTACGCTGTAAAAAAAGATGTGGAGACTCTAGAAAGAGTGCAGAGAAAACCAACAATGATGATTAGGGGACTGGAGGCTAAAACATATGAAGAACAGTTGCAGGAATTGGGTATGTCTAGTATGATGAAAAGAAGGATTAGAGGAGACATGATAGCAGTCTTCCATTATCTCAGGGGCTGTCACAAAGAAGAGGGAGTCAAGCTATTCTCCAAAGCACCTGAGGGCAGGACAAGAAGCAACGGGTGGAAACTAATCAAGGAGAGAAGCAACCTATGACTAAGGAGAAATTTCTGGACAGTGAGAACAATTAACCAGTGGAACTACTTGCCTCCAGAAGTTCTGAATGCTCCAACACTGGAAGTTTTTAAAGAAGAGATTGGACAACTATTTGTCTGAAGTGGTGTAGGGTTTCCTGCCTAAGCAGGGGGTTGGATTAGAAGACCACCAAGGTCCCTTCCAACTCTGTTATTCTATTTTCTATTTTTTTTCTTTTTAATGCTCTTGATATCCGGAGACTTCATGATCAATTGCTCTGTTTAGTCTCTCCCTGAGGAGGAGGAATTTGGCAAACACCCAACTTTCTGAGACACATACAGAGAAAAGTTTAGCATGGGAGTCTTTCCCGGAAGCTGTCAAAACATTTCTTACCATTTAATTCCAAAGTGAAGGTTTCGGGCACAGCATTTTCTGCCTCCGGTTGCAAATAAAAGAGAAGAGAAAGTTGGTTATTCAGCCCCCTTGAAAGAGGCTTATTGTGGGAGGAAGGGTCTTTGAAATGACCTTTGAAATTAAGGGGGGACATGAATGGACTTTGAAATTAAGTGGGGCACGAATGAACTTTGAAATTAAGGGGGGGCAGGAATGAACTTTGAAATTAAGGGAGCGTACAAATGAACTTTGAAATTAAGGGAGGCGCAAATGAACTTTGAAATTAAGGGGACATGAATGAACTTTGAAATTAAGGGGCAGGAATGAACTTTGAAATTAAGGGGCACAAATGAACTTTGAAATTAAAGGGGGCACGAATGAACTTTGAAATTAAGGGGCACAAATGAACTTTGAAATTAAGGGGCATGAATGAACTTTGAAATTAAAGTACAAATGAACTTTGAAATTAAGGGGCACAAATGAACTTTGAAATTAAAGGGGGCACAAATGAACTTTGAAATTAAGGGGCACAAATGAACTTTGAAATTAAGGGGCATGAATGAACTTTGAAATTAAGGGGTACAAATGAACTTTGAAATTAAGGGGCACAAATGAACTTTGAAATTAAGGGGCACAAATGAACTTTGAAATTAAGGGGGACATGAATGAACTTTGAAATTAAGGGGCATGAATGAACTTTGAAATTAAGGGGCATGAATGAACTTTGAAATTAAGGGGCATGAATGAACTTTGAAATTAAGTACAAATGAACTTTGAAATTAAGGGGACATGAATGAACTTTGAAATTAAGGGGTACGAATGAACTTTGAAATTAAGGGGCATGAATGAACTTTGAAATTAAGGGGCATGAATGAACTTTGAAATTAAGTACAAATGAACTTTGAAATTAAGGGGATATGAATGAACTTTGAAATTAAGGGGGGTACGAATGAACTTTGAAATTAAGGGGGGTACAAATGAACTTTGAAATTAAGGGGGGCATGAATGAACTTTGAAATTAAGGGGGGCACAAATGAACTTTGAAATTAAGGGGGACACAAATGAACTTTGAAATTAAGGGGGGACACAAATGAACTTTGAAATTAGGGGCTTGGGATGAACTTTGAAATTGGGCAGGGCATGAATGAACTTTGAAATTAGGGGCCTGGGGTAAATTTTGAAATTGAGGGGTGTGGGCACAAATGAAATTAGGCGTCTGGGGTGAATTTTGAAATTAAGGACCTGCAGGCTAAAAATTATGATTGCAGGAATTGGGTATGTCTAGTCTAGTGAAAAGAAGGACTAGGAGTAACATGGTAGCAATGTTCCAAGATCTGACGTGCTGCCACAAAGGAGGAGGGGGGGGGTGTCAACCTGTTCTTCAAAGCACCTGAAGGCAGGACAAGAAGCAATGGAGAGTTCATTCTCCATCCGATCCCACCCTAATCCCTGCTGGGATCGGTCATTTTTTTCTCTTCCCGATTTTCAATATCTCTCCATTCTGAAACAAAACACTGCAATTACTTCAGGAATTTCTCAGCTGAGGTCATCTGGTGAAGATGGCAATTGAAGGGGTGCCTTGTTAGAAAGTCTTTTCGTAATGCTTTGAATCTATATAAATTTATGGCAGGACAGGACAACACAGGACAGCAGAGCAGAGCAGTGGAGACGATAGCATAGCATAGCATAGCATAGCATAGCATAGCACAGCATAGCATAGCATAACATAGCATAACATAACATAACATAACAGGACAAGATGGAGAAGGGAAGGGAAGGGAGGGGATAGGAAGGGAAGGGAAGGGAAGGGGAGGGAAAGAAGAAGGGGATAGACTAGGATAGGGGAGGGGAGGGGAGAGGAGAGGAGAGGAGAGGAAAGGAAAGGAGAAAAGAGAAGAGAAGAGAAGAGAAGAGAAGAGAAGAGAAGAGAAGAGAAGAGAAGAGAAGAGAAGAGAAGAGAAGAGAAGAGAAGAGAAGAGAAAACTTGTATTGTCATTTTTTTCCCTTTGTGGGCAATCTGGCACACATTAAAAATGAAATTCTGTTGCCTGCTCTCACAAGTGTACACACACATAACACACATAACACATATGTTACACACACACACACACACACACACCGGGAGTGAAATCCAGCAGCTTCTGACACTGATAGATATAGATATAGATAGATAGATAGATAGATAGATAGATAGATAGATAGATAGATAGATAGATAGATAGATAGATAGATAGATAGATAGATTGGATTATTGTAATGCTCTCTACATGGGGCTCCCCTTGAGGTGCACCCGGAGGCTTCAGTTAGTCCAGAATGCAGCTGCGCAGGTGATAGAGGGAGCTCTACGTAGCTCCCATGTAACACCGCTCCTGCGCAGACTGCACTGGCTGCCTGTGGCCTTTCGGGTGCACTTCAAGGTTCTGGTTACTACTTTTAAAGCGCTCCATGGCTTAGGGCCTGGGTACTTACGGGACCGCCTACTGTTACCTCATGCCTCCCACCGACCGGTACGCTCGCACAGAGGGACTTCTCAGGGTGCCGTCCGCCAAACAATGTCGGCTGGCGGCCCCCAGGGGAAGATCCTTCTCTGTGGGGGCTCCTACTCTCTGGAACGAACTTCCCCCCTGGTTTACGCCAAATACCTGACCTTCGGACCTTCCGCTGCGAATTGAAAACACACTTATTTATTCGCGTGGGGCTGGCTTAAATTTTTGTGGGTTTTAACTTTATATTATGAATTTTAATGGGTTTTTAGAATTTTAAATGTTTTAAAGTCTTAGGCCAATTGTGTAATAAGTTTTTTAATTCCTGTTTTAATTGTATATTGTATTGTTTGTTTTTATTTTGGCTGTACACCGCCCTGAGTCCTTCGGGAGAAGGGCCTTGAAATAGATCTATATTAATCTCCCTTTATTTCTTTGTCAGTAAATTTAAATTTATATATATATATGAATTCCTCCTTGTGTTTGCTCTCTCTCTCTCTCTCTCTCTCTCTCTCTCTCTCTCTCTCTCTCTCTCTCCCCCTCTGTATATGTACACAGTTATATATACACACAGAGAATTTAGAATTGCTCCTAAAAGGTCTTTCTGTTTCCTCTTGCAGAATGGAAGAGCTTGGCATGGTGGCTTCAGGAATTAAGCACCCACCTGCTACGTCTGGTTGAAGATCTTGGACGGTCCGAAAATGAGCTGCTTGGCAAACCAGACGATGACCAACACAACCCAGATGGGTCCGTGAATTCTCCGAGCGATGGCACCAAGGAGGAAATAGATACGCCGTTACACGTCTCTACATGTCAGCAGCTCCCTTCTCCACCTCCCTCTCCACGTGCAGAAGAAAATGGAAGCAGGTCTGAGGAAAACCAGTTGGTGGAACTGGAAGAGTTAGTTCCCTTCCAGGAAAAAGAATCGGAAGAGGAAGGGCCAGTGCTTGTAAACAGTGAAAATCCCAATAAATCGGAAGAACTGATTCGTCTGGCGCCGAAGAACGTCAGTGAAAAAGATTCTTACGCAGAGGATTCATCCGCTGAGAAAATCCACGAAAACCTCATTTGGGGAGATGGTGGGAAAACGATCATGGCGTCCCCAAATCCAGAAGAGATGGTTGCAGAACATCTTCAGATGATGTCCGCTCAAGAAACCAAGGCAGAGATCAAAGGAACCTTGGACGAGACAGAACATGGGCCTTCCAACCTGGTAAGGAAATTGGAGACTATAAATGGGGATTTCGATCCGAAGCCGAGGAATGATGGAATTGGCCAACGCCTGGAAGAAAGTTCTGGAAGAGCAGAAGGTTTGCAGGAAAGCCGCTCTGTTGTCCCGTTGATTGAGAAGTTGGAGGAAGAGAAGGATGAATGCAGCAAAGAGTAAGAGAACAGAGAACATTTATGTAGCTATGTTGCTTTTCCATCTTACTGTCACGCCAAACAGAGACAATCTATTAGGTGCATGTTGTTGTTTTTCCCCCCGGCATTGTGACCCAGGCCCAAGTAGGTAGTAAGAAACTCAGTCAGTGAAAAAACAAATTTTATTTGAACAACTGAGAATTACTTCATTCCCAGCGTAGTTCAACTAAATTAAAGCAAATTCCTCCCAACACAAATTCCTCAGTCCTATCGCAAACCTTGGTCCAATTAGGCAAACTGCCAAAGGCCTTTCTTGGCAAACATTCAGAAGTCACAAAAATAAAAACAAGACATAGAAGCAGAAGACGAAGCTACCAACATTGTTTTCCGGCAAAGCCCAAACGCCATTGCTGGTCTTTTTTAAGCCTTATGGGAGGAGCCAATCATCTCTTGGCCTTACTCCTGAGTCGTCCTCTTTGCTTGAGCTGCTCTTGCCTTCTGGCAGCTCTTCTCATGTGTGCATTAGGAATAGGCTCCAACTGTTCCTCTGCCTCACTACTATCAGTCTCTGGAGGCTCCGGAGTCCGCACCTCACTCCCTGATGGCCCTGGCCCCACCTCAGCCTCATTGCTGTCCGACTCCATTGCCAGCTCCGCAGGCTGCTGGCGGACCACAACACATGGTGCAGGTCGTCTTCGACTTACGACTATTCTTTTAGTGACCATTCAAACGGCATTGCTGAAAGTTAGCACCCGCCCACCCCTCTCCTAGAAGAACAAAATATTTTGAGAAATATTAAAAAGGCAGAATATGATATTTCCCTGGATGAGAAATGGAGAAATGTTTTTTAAGAGGGAGAAAGCAGCCCCCGCCTTCCTTAATAGCCCTCAACAGATGTCAGCACTTAAGAGATAAAGATAGCTCTATTCATAGGCAAAGCAAATACTGCAGACAGAAATCCATTCAAGAAAGGATATTTTGAAATTCCCTGCAGCAAAATCTGAACAAAGGCAGAGTGATAGGATTATCCCCTCACTCAAGATCCAAACCAGGACAAAGCCATTAAGCCATGATAGTAATTGCCCAACACCCTTTCAGAACACAAGCCCCTTCATTGCATCATCTAAGAGCAGACCAAACTTCAACCAAATCTGGGAGCTCAGCTATGACCCCTACGTAACCCCTACAACAGCCAATAGAATACAGGTTCTTGCACAGGAATAGGAAGCTCAAGTGCAAAGCCCAAGAGAAGGTATGAAAACTCCCCCCTCTCAACTCCATGTGGTCAGCTGCACCAGAACTACAGATGCATGGTTCTGTTCATCAATAAATGGACCCTCTTTACAATCAGACTCCAAGAACAGAACAGAACAGAACAGAATAGAATAGAATAGAATAACAGAGTTGGAAGAGACCTTGGAGGTCTTCTAGTCCAACCCCTGCTTAGGCAGGAAACCCTACATCACTTTAGACAAATGGTTATCCAATCTCTTCTTAAAAATTTCACAATACCATTTCATAAGCCATCAGAGGGCATCAACAGAGGTGGCATTAGCCGGTTCGTACCAGTTCAGGTGAACCGATAGTGGAGATCGCGGGTGGGTTCACCCACCTGCCCTGGTGCTATGGCGTCCTATTCAGGCACATTTTTGAGGCTGGGTGCATGCGTGGAGGGCACATGTGCAAGCAAAGCTCCACACGGAAGGCAGAAGGTGCACATGTTGTGACCAAGGCCCAAATAGTGATTACTAAACACAATTCAGTCTTGAACAAACTTATTTTATTAAAACAGTTGAGAATTAATTCTCAACTTAGACCAAAACAAATTCTTTCTAAACAGTCCTTTGGCCTTATCACCAACCTTTGATGTCTTTGGCAACCTGCCAAAGGCTTTTCTTGGCAAAAATCCCACAAAGTTCAAGAGATGCTGACAAGAAGCACGGAAATCAATGTTGCTTTTCTACCAAGAACCTAATGGCTCGTTGCTGCTCTTTTAAGCATTATGGCAGTGGCCAATCATCTTCTGGCCTTACTCCCAAGTTGTCCTTTTTGCTGCTCTTGGCTTCTGGCAGCTCTTCACATGCGTGCACTAGGAACAGGCTCCTCCTGTTCCTCTGCCTCTCTGCTGTCCACCTATGGAGTCTCCAGAGTCTGCAAATCACTCCCAGATGGCCCTGGCTCCATCTCTGCCTCCGACGCAGAGCCCTCATCCGGGGCTTCCCCTGACTCCACAACTGGCCCATTGTCCTCGCCAGCCTCCTCACTGTCTGACTCCGCTGCCAGGTCCGCAGGCTGCTGGCAGACCACAACAGCACATGCATGCGAAGCGGGCAGGCGTGCGCACGGCAAACTAGTGGTAACTAAATGTGAAACCCACCACCGGACATCACCCACCGGATATAAAAAAAAATCTCTGTGTTGGAAAAAAAAAATAGCACTGCAGGAAAATGTTTACCAAGCAAAATATGGGCAGCTAAATCAGTTCTGATCTAAATTGTTGCCCTGGGCTGTAAATCCATAGAAAAACAACATGGAAATGCTACCATTGTTAAGGGAGGAAACTTACTCTGGTGCTTTTCTTTCAAAGCCACTAATCAAGAGAAATCTGTGTGTGTGTGTGTGTGTGTGTGTGTGTGTGTGTGTGTGTATGCTTTCTGAGGTTTTCACGAGTGTTTGTATGTAGGTCTTTGGGTATTCGAGTTTTCTCATGCGTAAAATTGGAAGTGTCTTGGCGACGTTTCGATGAAGTCTCATTCGTCATCTTCGGGCTTCAGCTTTGCTCCCAGAAGCACGAAGCTGAAGCCTGAAGATGACAAATGAGACTTCGTCGAAACATCACCAAGACACTTCCAATTTTACGCGGGAGAAAACCCGAATAACCAAAGACCTACATATGTATGTATGTATGTATGTATGTATGTATATATATATATACACACACACACAAGTCTTACATCTTGATTGGTTGATGGAGTATGTAACAACACAGCCAACTAACCCACTTACAGCAACAAAGCCAGCACTCCCTACCTTCCCACCAGTATTTATAGAGAAATGGAGCTCTGATCATACTTTGCTCGCACAAGCATGAAGCCGAAAGCACCAGCCTGAAGATGACGAGTGAGACTTTGTCAAAACGTCGCCAAGATACTCTCAACCTCTCTCTCTCTCTCTCTCTGTATATATATATATATATATATATATATATATATATATATATATATATATATATATATATACACAGAGAGAGAGAGAGAGAGAGAGAGAGAGAGAGAGAGAGAGAGAGAGGGAGGGAGGGAGGGAGGGAGGGAGGGGGAGAGGGAGGGAGAGAGAGAGAGGGAGGGAGGGAGAGGAGGGGGGAGGTTCAGGCCAAACCATATAAGGGGAAGGAGAAATGAGAAAACTGCATCATTTTTCCCCCCAATATTTTCTTAGGGAAAGAAACCCATAATATTTAAGAGCCTTAGCTAGACTACGCAGCTGCAATTTAAGGCAGCCCATTATCTTATTACCATTGCATTAAAAAAAAACACCCATGTCATTACCTGGAATAAAATCAATTTCCCTTTATTTTGTAAATTTATAACAAAGCTGGATAATTGGATTATATTTCAACCAGAGAATATTTAGCATTCTAATAGGGTTTTTCAGTGGCCTTGCATACCCAAGTAGCCTGTATGATTATTTATAGTTTCTGCAGATAAAACTGAGAAAGGAAAGGATAAGAATCACAGTCGGTGGGTGTTCCTTGCTTCTACAAACAGCGCAAGTGGGGGTCTCCATGTTTCTTCCTTCTTGGAACTAAGTGATGCTACAGGCCACACAAGTGTTGTGACCCAGGCCCAAGTAGGTAGTAATAAACTTAGTCCATAGAAGAAAACAAACTTTATTCGAACAGCTGGGAATTACTTCATTCCCAGCGTCATTCAACTCAAAGTAAAACAAATGCCTCCCAAAACAAATTCTTCAGTTATCTCATAAACCTTGGTCCAATTAGGCAAACTGTCAAAGGTCTTTTTTGGCAAACGTTCAGAAGTCACAAAAATAAATGCAAGATGTAGACGAAGCAGAAGACGAAGCTACCAACATTGTTTTCCGGCAAAGCTCAAACACCATTGGTGGTCTGTTTTAAGCCTTATGGGAGGTGGAAGAGCCAGCGCTGTCCGAAGACGTCTCCATGGTCATGTGGCCAGCATGACTCAATGCCAAAGGTGCACGGAACGCTGTTACCTTCCCACCAAAGGTGGTCCCTATTTTTCTACTTGCATTTTTTACGCACTTTCGAACTGCTAGGTTGGCAGAAGCTGGGACAAGTAACAGGAGCTCACCCTGTTACGCAGCACTAGGGATTCAAACCGCTGAACCTTTTGATCAACAAACTCAGTGCCTTAGCCACTAAGCCACCACGTCCCTAGACTAGGGGTATGTCTCTAAGGGTATGTCTAGTCTAACAAAGAGAAGGACTAGGGGTGACGTGATAGCAGACTTCCAGTATTCGAAGGGTAGTCACGGAGAAGAAAGGGTCAACCTATTCTCCAAAGCATCAGAGGGCAGGACAAAAATGGATGGAAGCCTGTTAAAGAGAGATCCAACTTAGAACTAAGGAGAAATTTTGTTCTGACTCAGCTCCCCAAACACGACAAATCCCCCCATATTTTAAATCAATAATTCCTTTATTAGGAGCACCTGTAGCCCCGGCAAAATGTTTCTCTCCTCAACAAGTCTGTCCAGCAGGGAGATGATTAGTTTTTTGCCACACCTATTCATCTCCGCTTCCTGCCTTTTATGCCCAGAGCTAGGGTGGGGCTTCACTAGCAGCGGTGACTCTTCCATCCCAAGGACCGGCCCATAGATTTCCACTGTTCTCCTCTCCTCTGCTTTCTGCACAGCAGCGCGTTAGACACTGGGCCCAGCTGTTCCTCCTCTTCCTCATCAGCCACTTCCAGACCTGGGGGCTGTTGACTCTCCATCTGAGGGCTGACAGTCAGCTAAGACTCCACCTCTGTCTCTCTCTCTCTCTCTGCCAGTTCCATTCTCTCTTCCCCCTCGGAGCTCTCAGGTTGCCTTGTTGCTGACCCTGACTCCCACGCCTCCTCCTCCTCTGATTCAGCTGCTGGAGGAGCTGGCGGCTGAGAGGCCACAACAAATTTCCTGAGAGTGAAAGCAATTCAACAGTGGAACAGGTTGCCTCGATAAAACCATCACTGGCGGTTTTCAAGAAGAGATTAGATGGCCATTTGTCCAGAATGGTATATAAGGTCTCCACCTCAAGCAGAGGGGTTGGATTAGAAGACCTCCAAGGTCCCCTCCAGTTATTATTCTGTGTTCTATCCATGGCTCTCTCTCTCCCTCTTTTTTTTTTTTACCTCACAAATGTTATTTCTTGGCTGTAGTTTTTTCATGGAAGCGAACGAACTGGGAGAACCTGAACTATCGTGTAGTGTGACCGCCCCTCGCGGGATTCTGGAATATCTCAGAGTCACCGTTGTCAATGATTTAAGTCCCTTCGTTGTGAGTGAGGCAGAAGAACTTGTCAGTGACGTCATATCTGTCGAGTGCTCATTGGTTGACCAACTCAACATTTCTCCGATCAGCATTGCAATCCCATTTACTTCCCGTTACAGAGGAATGTACAAAGACGTGACGGTGAAAGTGAGTGACATAAACTTCCAGTCCACGTATTTAACTCCTACCTCTTTGGAAGGACACCAAGGCAACCAGAAGGTGAGTGAACTTCTTAAAGCAGTGTTGGCGAACCATTTAGACCAGGGGTCACCAACCTTTTGGACCTCAGGGATCACTAAATTTATACTTTTCAATCCCGCTGACCACTAATGTGATCTGCCTAATGACTGGCTGGGTGGGCGTGGCTAGATGGTCATGTGACTGGGTGGGAATGGCCAACTCAATGCCATTCATGTCAAGGGGCGCCTCACCAGCCTCTACTCGCCCCTCCCTTACCAGCCACTCCTCCCATGCTGGCTTGGGCTCCTTAGAGCCCCAACAGGAAGCAGTTGTTAGAGCTAAGCAGCCACCATGAAAAAGAGTTGGCAAAACATCTGGCTCAGTTCAAATTGTGTCTGACCGAGAAGGAGGCACAGCAGAAGCACCTCATTGAGGACTATGAGCATAGGCTTTCCAAACAGAGGGAAGACCTGCGGGAGTGCAAGGCCAGGTACCAGCGTCTGCCGGCTCAGCAGGCTGAGATGGTCAGCCAATTCCAGACCATGATGCAGTCCCATTGGAACAAGGGGCTCCGGCTCTTCGCCACCAGCGGCGCTTCCCTCCAGCCTTCCCCCAAAGCCCTGTACCAGGAAGCTGAAACAGATCTCAAATCAGAATTTCTGCTCCCCTCCGACCTGCAGAAAAAGACCCCAAAGGGGGAGATTCTCTGCAGTAACACAAGCGTTCATTGCACGTATCTGGCCTAGGGGTCCATAGTTTGAGGAATATAAAATGCAAATATTTTTTCTGCAGACCACCAACATTTTCTCGTGGAACACCAGTGGCGCACGGACCACCAGCTGGTGCGTATGGATGAGTGCATGCCCAAACATATGTGCATGCATGGACATGTGTTGTTGTGTCCCACTCTTACTCTGATGCATGAGTCAAGGAAGTCCGTGGCGAACTTGGCAACGAAGCCACTTCAGCTTGCCAAGTTCCTTCGAGGTTTATCAGGGCAGGCAGGAGTCCAAGTTGTGACTTCAGCGATAGGGTCCGGTATCAGCAAACTAGCTAAGACTTTGCTTGACTCAAGGTTGGAGTGCCAAAAGCAGGTCCTTTATATAGGCTGTGGGGTATGGCTCCATGACTCAGCATTTATCCAGGCCTGCCCCACCCCTCCTTCTGCTGGTGTCGCCTCTCAGATCTCCGGAAGCGAGGGTCCTCCCATCTGAATTGTCTTCAGCTGGATCTGCTGTCACTAAGTCCAGCACCTGGCTGCCTACGAGTCACAACATGTGTGGACATGCACATGCATGGACATGGGCAGGCATGCACAGACATGCATGCATGTGCACCGGAGACCCGAAGATCGGGTGGCCGGTGGGAGGCAGGGCATCCCAACACCGGCAGTGCAGCAAGAGGTAAGATCTTTTTCTTTCATGAGCTTCTGTTTCGTCGTATGCAGGGAAACAGAAGCTCACAAAAGAAACACCATGGAGATCTGACCTGGGGCAACAGCACACGTGGCAGCAGAGAGGGCTCTGCGTGCCATTTTTGGCACACATTCCATAGGTTCATCATCACGGCCTTAAAGCAATATCTATTGTGACCCAGGCGCAAGTAGGTAGCAAATAAACTTAGTCCGTGAAAACACAAACTTTATTCGAAGAACTGGGAATTACTTCATTCCCAGCGTCGTTCAACTCAAAGTAAAACAAATGCCTCCCAACACAAATTCCTCAGTTATCTCACAACTTTAGTCCAATTAGGCAAACTGCCAAAGGCCCTTCCTAGCAAACTTCCAGAAGCCACAAAAACAAAGATGTAGACGAAGCAGAAGACACAGCTACAACATTGTTTTCTGGCAAAGCTGAAACACCGGTGCTGGTCTGTTTTAAGCCTTATGGGAGGGGCCAATCATCTCTTGTCCCTACTCCTGAGTTGTCCTCTCTGCTTGAGCTGCTCTTGCCTTCTGGCAGCTCTTCTCATGCATGCATTAGGAACAGGCTTCTCCTGTTCCTCTGCCTCACTACTATCAGTCTCTGGAGGCTCTGGAGTCTGCACCTCACTCCCCAATGGCCCTGACCTCACCTCAGCCTCATCACCATCCGATTCTATTGCCAGCTCCGTAGGCTGCTGACGGACGACAACAATATCCTGCTCAAACTGTATGGTGGAAGAAAGCTGAAATCCTGGGTCTTCTCCTTTTGATTTCATGCAGGGGTCAGCCGCCGTGGTGAAAACCTGCCAGTTTGGTATCTTCTCTGTGGTTTCATGCTTGAAGAAGGAAACGTGGACCATTCCGAGGAAAGGACTTTCGCGCAAGCTTAACATGGATCCTAGAATTTCGTTTTGCTATCCCCCATCAACGTTCAGCTCTCGAGTCCAAGTGGACCTGAAGGTATGCTTGAAAAATAAACGGCTTTACTTCTCGGACATGAGCACGTATTTGGATTGGAAGAGATTTAGAATAAAATTTTTTTTTATAACTAATAATTCATACCGAGGAGGATTTCCTTCGCTGAAGGGGAAAAAAATATCTAGGCTTTTGTAAATTGAATGAGCTACTTTAAGGCCATGGGTAATATTGTCCTTTAGTAGCAGATCTCTATGCAATCTTACCTACCTACCTACCTACCTACCTTCCTTCTTTCCTTTCCTTTCCTTTCCTTTCCTTTCCTTTCCTTTCCTTTCCTTTCCTTTCCTTTCCTTTCCTTTCCTTTCCATCACCAATCTCTTTCCACTTATGACTGTATGACTATAACTTGTTGCTGGCAATCCTTATGATTTATATTGATATATTGACCATCAATTGTGTTGTAAATGTTGTACCTTGATGAACGTATCTTTTCTTTTATGTACACTGAGAGCAGATGCACCAAGACAAATTCCTTGTGTGTCCAATCACACTTGGCCAATAAAAAATTCTATTCTATTCTATTCTATTCTATTCTATTCTATTCTATTCTATTCTACTCTATTCTTTCCTTTCCTTTCCTTTCCTTCCTTCCTTTTTTCCTTTCCCTTCCTTACCTTCTTTCCTTTCCTTCATCTCATTCCCCCTTCCTTTCTTCTTTCCTTCCTTCCTTCCTTCCTTCCTCCCTTCCTTTCCTTTCCTTTCCTTTCCTTTCCTTCCTTCCTTCCCTCTTCCCTTCCCTTTTTTCCTTTCCCTTCCTTCCCTTCCTATCTCCTTCCTTCCTCAAAATCTTTCTTTCTTCCCTCCTTCCATCTCCTCCTTTCCCTTCCCTTCTTCTCTTCTTTCCTTCCTTCCTCAAAATCAAACCTTCTTCCTTCCTTCCTTCCTTCCTTCCTTCCTTCCTTCCTTCCTTCCTTCCTTCCTTCCTTCCTTCCTTCCTTCCTTCCTCCCTCCCTTCCTTTCCTTTCCTTTCCTTTCCTCCCTCCCTCCCTCCCTCCCTTCCTTCCTTCCCTTTTTCCTTCCCTTTTTTCCTTTCCCTTCCTTCCCTTCCTATCTCCTTCCTTCCTCAAAATCTTTCTTTCTTCCCTCCTTCCATCTCCTCCTTTCCCTTCTTCTCTTCTTCCCTTCCTTCCTCAAAATCAAACCTTCTTCCTTCCTTCCGATTATCGAACACCCATCTATCTCGACCATCTAATTTACCCATCTGTCCAGTTTTGAGGCTACCGGAGAAGCCTGCAGGAAAAAAAAGAAGAAGAAAAGGCACCATCAATGGTGGTGGGCAGGGGGTTGGACTAGAAGGCCTCCAAGGTCCCTTCCAACTCTGATGTTATGTTATGTTATGTTAATAATCTTAACCATGTTTTTAAAAACAAGCTTGCCAAATGGGACAGGAAGTTACAGGATGGGGGACTAATTCTGCACCTTGAGGGATTCCGGCCACGTTTCCAAAAAGGATGTGAAAAGTGATTTTGAAGTGATTGATTAAAGTATTGCAGATGCTTAAAGCGATTTTTTTTACATAAAAAAAAAACACCACAAAAAAACACAGAGGCTCTCATTCGATTCATCCCTGGGTGGCAGCAATAGCTTATGAAAGAGGAGTAGGAAGATTCTGCATTCATTACACAATGTCTGTTATGCGGTTCACTTCCTGTGTGAATTCTCTTTCTTCTCCGTTATAAGGTTAAATGATTAAAAACAAACAAATGCCTTCTTTTCCTCTTGTTGAACAGGAAAAGATACTTCTGCATGCTACTCATGTTCCTCTGGAGCAACAGAGCAAGATGCGTTGTCTTCTATTAATAATCTGATGTCATTCAGTTCTATGGACAGCAGTAGCAAGAGGACTTAGACTTATATCCTGCTTCACAGGGCTTTGCGGCTCTCTTTGAGCGGTTTACAGAGTCAGCCTCTTGACCACAACAATCTGGGTCCTCATTTCACCCACCTCGGAAAGAATGGAAGGCTGAGTCAACCTTGAGCTGGTCAGGATCGAACTGCTGGCAGCGGGCAGAAATAGCCTGCAATACTGCATTCTAACCTCTGTGCCACCATGGGAAGAAAGGGAGGGAGGGAGGGAGGAAGGAAGGAAAGAAGGAAGGAAGGAAGGAAGGAAGGAAGTAGAGGGAAGGAGGGAAGGAAGGAAGCAATAACACTTAGACTTGTATACTGCTTCACAGGGCTTTACAGCCCTCTCTAAGCCATTTGCAGAGTCAGCCCATTGCACCCAACAATCTGGCTCCTCATCTTACCAACCTCGGAAGGATGAAAGGCTGAGTCAACCTTGAGCCGGTCAGGATCGAACTGCAGATAGTTGGCAGAATTAGCCTACAATACAGCGTTCTAACCACTGCACCACCATGGCTCTTAACTCTCTCGGATCATAACTCTCAGCACGTCCAACAAGCATAACTCTATTAAAAGCTGATTTCAACATCATAGTGACATATATTCTATGTTTATAAATGGCTGATTCATCAATAGAATAGAATTTTTTTTTTGGCCAAGTATGATTGGACACACAAGGAATTTGTCTTGGTGCATACGCTCTCGGACTACATAAAAGAAAAAATACATTCATAAAGAATCATAAGGTACAACGCTTAATGATAGTCATAAGGAAACAGTCAATATAAATCATAAGGATTACCAGCAACAAAGTTACAGTCATACAGTCATAAGTGGAAGGAGATAGGTGATAGTAACAATGAGAAGATTAATAGTAGTGCAGACTTAGTAAATAGTTTGACAGTGTTGCGGGAATTATTTGTTTAGCAGAGTGATGGCCTTCGGGAAAAAACTGTTCTTGTGTCTAGTTCAGTGGTTCCCAACCAGTGTGCCGCGGCACTAAGGGGTGCCGTGAGATCTTTTGAGGGTGCCGGGAACTTTTGAGCTATGGAGATTTTAAATATCTATTTCCTTATAAGGGTGCCGGGAACTTTTGAAAGGCTTTCCAAGGGTGCCTCAAACAAGAAAAGGTTGTGCCTCAAACAAGAAAAGGTTGGGAACCACTGGTCTAGTTGTTCTGGTGTGCAGTACTCCATAGCGTCATTTTGAGGGTTAGAGTTGTAACAGTTTATGTCCTGGATATGAGGGATCTGTAAATATTTTCACAGCCCTCTTTTTGATTTGTCCAGTATACAGGTCCTCAATGGAAGGTTGGTAGCCATGGGTTTTTCTGCAGTTCTGATCATCCTCTGAAGTCTGTGTCTCTCTTGTTGGGTTGCAGAACCAACCCAAGTAAAAGTAATATCAGGTCTTGAATCCACTGAGTAATTGAGACCATCCCTTGCTTTCCTATGTTTATGGACCAGTCTCTTAGTGATAAGGGAGACTTGGAGAATCCATTTCTGTTGTCCAGTCATCAACTTCAATGCCACGGTTTTTCATTCAAAATATGATGGATATCCCCACCCGCACCCAAGTGGTGGGATTCAAAATTTTTTTTACTATTGGTTCTGTGGGCGTGGCTGGGTGGGTGTGGCTTGGTGGGCATGGCAGGGGAAGGATACTGCAAAATCTCCATTCCCACCCCACTCCAGGGAAGGCTACTGCAAAATCTCCATTCCCTCCCCACTCCAGGGGAAGGCTACTGTAAAATTTCTATTCCCTCCCCACTCCAGGGGAAAGATACTGTAAAATCTCCATTCCCTCCCCATTCCAGGGGAAGGCTACTGTAAAATCTCCATTCCCTCCCCATTCCAGGGGAAGGCTACTGCAAAATCTCCATTCCCTTCCCACTCCAGGGGAAGGCTACTGCAAAATCTCCATTCCCTCCCACTCCAGGGGAGGATACTGCAAAATCCCTATTTCCTCCCGATCAGCTGGAACTCGGGAGGCGGAGAATAGATGGGGGCAGGGCCAGTCAGAGGTGGTATTTACCGGTTCTCCGAACTACTCAAAATTTCCTCTACTGGTTCTCCAGAACTGGTCAGAATACCACCTCTGCCTCACCCCCAAAACTACCTGCAGTTCGACCCACCCAAAAATTTTCTAGGGGTTTTGGTATTGCTTTTTTGGGGGAAGGGGACTGTTAAGCATTTTTTTAAAAAATTTCATGCATAATTCCATTAGTTTTGAGACAGCCTTTTCCCCCTTAAATCTGTACTATCTAGGTCTAAGTCAGGGGTCGGAAATCTGTGGCTCTGGAGCCGCATGTGGCTCTTTCATCCTTCTGCTGCGTCTCTCTGTCACTGGTCAGCTCCACAATTGGTAGGGCTTTCGGTTAGGACAGGTACAGGAAAAAAGACGCCGCGCTAGGAGGAGACTCTACGGTGGGAGAAACTGGTCTTCCAGTCGGCAAAGGAAAAAGGATGCCGCACTAGGAGGAGACTCTATGGTGGGGGAACTGGACTTCCAGTCGGCTCCAGAATTGAATGGAGGCTTCCCCTGGGAGTTTCCGGTTAGGACCTTTGTGGCTCTTTGTGTGTTTAAAGTTGCTGATTCCTGATCTAAGTCCTAACTCAAAATTATACTATAATTTGTTCGAACATTTCTATTTTGCCTGCAAACATTGTCCAATGTACAGCTGGCTTTTTTAAATTTACCCAGAAGGGAGATTTAATGAAGATCCCTGCAGAAACATCCCTGCCTTAGCTAATGAGAGAAATTGAATCAATGTTTCATGTCCTTCTTCATTATCCTTAATATTCATCTCGGCGCAAGGATTGAATTATGCTTCTGTTAACCAACTACCATGGAAATTAAGTAGAAAACTTTTTTTTCTTTTTTCTTCCTGTCAGAGAAAAGTCAGTGGTGGGTCAGCAGAGCGTTCCAGAATCCTGCTCCATCCTCATCGCAATTAGCAGCATGGTCGAATAGATTTGTTCTTTAGAGGAATATGGATCTCATTGAGTGCAGATTTAATATCATTATTTTGGTGCATTGGTGTGAGATATGCGGTGTGTGATAGAACATAAAACAGAATAACAGAGTTGGAAGGGCTCCTTGAAGAGCATCTAGTCAAAGCTCCCTGCTCCAGCAGGTGAGTCTTTACTATTTCAGACAAATGGCCATCCAGTCCACAACTTCTGAAGATCAACCATTCAACTGGTTGATTGTTCTCACCATTAGGAAATTTCTCCTGAGCTCTAAGTTGCTCCTCTCCTTGATTAGTTTCCATCCATTGGTTCTTTATTTTTATTTTATTTTATTTTGTCACAACAGTATATACAATCATCAACATAAACAATAACCCATCACGAGAGAAAAAAGTATATATAAGTAAAAGTATAAGTAAAAGTATGCATATAATACTATAATGAAGAGAACATTAGGACAGGAACGGTAGGCACTTTTGTTCTCTTATGCACACCCCTTATAGTCCTCTTAGGAATTGGGTGAGGTCAATAGTAGACAGTTTTTGGTTGAAGATTTTGGGGTTTTGAGTAGAGACTATAGAGTCAGGTAGTGAGTTCCAAGCGTTAACAACTCTGTTACAAAAGACATATTTTCTGCAATCAAGTTTGAAGCGGTTGACATTAAGTTTGAATCTATTGTTTGCTCTTGTATTGTTGCGATTGAAGCTGAAGTAGTCTTTTGCAGGAAGGACATTACAATAGATGATTCTGTGTGTTAAACACAGGTCATGTCGGAGTCGGTGGAGTCCTAAATTTTCTAATCCCAGGATTTCAAGCCTGGTGGTATAAGGTATTTTGTTGTTTTTGGAGGAGCGAAGAACTCTTCTAGTAAAATATTTCTGGACGCGTTCGATAGTATTAATGTCAGAGATGCAGTATGGGTTCCAGACAGATGAGCTGTATTCAAGAATAGGTCTGGCAAATGTTTTGTATGTCTCGTTCCATTGATCCAGTGATCCCTGAGCTTATAAGAACAAATATTCAAAACTACCATTGGAAGAAATATCTCTCTGGGTTCGGTTCCAAGCTGGGAGAAAGAAGCTGGAAACAACGTGGAGGCTGATTGGAAAGATGGTTTGTTAATGAAGCAGAACTACCAACCACGTGTGATTGTGGTCAGCTCTTAAAATGGAGTTGAGAGTGGGAGGGGGGGTGTTATACCTTCTTGGGCTTTGTATTTGAGTTTCCTGTTCCTATACAAGATGTCAGGATTCTGATGGATGTCCTAATTAAATCATGACCCTTGAGCCAAGCTTCAAAAGAAACCCAGTTATTTATTAGGCGCTTCATATCGGCACATTCCCTATGTAATTTACTCTGACCCCATGTAATTTACGACTCAAGCATGACCCTGTTTTCCCCCTGCCCCCAGGGTGTATCATCTGTCAAATTCACCAACAGAGCAATTTCATGGGTTGTAGAGATCACTCCCTTCCGGCCGCTGTGGGTAACCCTGGGAGATAGCCTTGATAGAGATATGTCTGGAATGTGCTTTAGTTTTTGGCTGCTGTGCTGCTTCTCCGGTTTTCCCATCCCCCTTGCCTATGGCAACTCGAAAGCAGGCCAGGGATGCTTTGCGAGTTGACACAAGAACTTGTCCTTTATTGGCTGTCAGATTGCTATGGGGTCATGTAGAGGTCACAGCTGGCTCTATAGGCAAAAGAGGAAATAAACATTAAACAATAAACAAGAGCTTATAAAACATTTGCTAGACCTATTCTTGAATACAGCTCGCCTGTCTGGAACCCATGCCACATTTCAGACATCAATACAATTGAACGTGTCCAGAAATATTTTACAAGAAGAGTTGTCCACTCCTCTGAATACAACAAAATACCTTATGCCACCAGACTTGAAATCCTGGGTTTAGAAAACTTAGAACTCCGCCGCCTTCGACAGGACCTGTGTTTAACTCATAGAATCATCTATTGCAATGTCCTTCCTGTTGAAGACTACTTCAGCTTCAATCGCAACAATACAAGAGCAAACAATAGATTTAAACTTAATGTTAACCACTTCAATCTTGATTGCAGAAAATATGACTTCAGTAAGAGAGTTGATAATGCATGGAATGCACTACCTGACTCTGTGGTCTCTTCTCAAAATCCCCAAAGCTTTAACCAAAAACTATCTACTATTGACCTCACCCCATTCCTAAGAGGTCCGTAAGGGGCATGCATAAGAGCACAAATGTGCCTATTGTTCCTGTCCTATTGTTTTCTTTCATTATATCCAATTAGTATAGTTATTGCATTCTTATGCTTACATATATATGCTTATATATTATATTGTTACTTTCATGCTTATGCTTATATATACTGTTCTGACAAAATAAAAAAATAAAAATAAATAAATAAATAAATAAAATATCTTGAATGAGAGCTGATAATGATAATCATGCCCGTAATGATATTAATTCTACGCAGGTGCAGCCGATCGATCAGTCGACACTTTCGCTATTGAAAGCAAAACACGATGAATATCATTCAGTTATGTCAACCAGCTCTTTGATCCACCTGGAATATTCTTCCTCTCTGCCATTCAACAGAGCTATCACTGTGGTTCTACCTTGCCCTCCAAATCAAGAAAAACGAAGAGAGGGTATTGAGATAGATGCCGGAAGAGCAACGAGTGCTTCTATCCCCAGATTTGTGAGCAGTCATAATTTCCGGTGAGAAACAAGAAAAAAGCCGTTCTTGAAAACGTCTCGGGTAGAGCCAGAATCGATAAACGATTTGCCGTTGTCAAATTCTTTTTTTTTTAAAGTTTTTTATTTTATTTTACAAACAAACAAACATTTAATACATCAGCCATTCCTTCCGTGTGACATCGCGGTGTTTTCTTTGTGGCTCCATCTTTTCGTTGTTTCTTCTTTCTTCACTTCAGTTTCAACTATTACCATTTTCCCACAAGTACGCTATTCTAATTATACCATTTTCTTACATAACTACCCATTGCTTGTCTATACCTTTTTTTTTTTCTAAGCAATGGTAGAATTTATTCCATATCTTAAAATATTCTGAATCCTCTCTTTCTTTAATCATCAAGGTTAATCTATTCATTTCTGCACAATCTAAAATTTTTCTAATAACGTCTCCTTCCAGGGGTATTTTCTCTGCTTTCCAGTTTATTGACCTGTGATCTGTCAGGCATTGCCAACTTGAATAATAGCAACTTCAGTTCATTAAAAGTCAATCAGAACTTCTTAGCAATCTTTCTGAGGTAAAGGGTTTTGGGGTTTTTTTTCCTGGCCTTTGTATAAATAATTTTAATGAAAAATAGTAGAAACCTTTCAACCCCCCAGTGTTTCTGGCTTTATCTAAAATGAAAATTTAATTAAAATATACTAAAAGAGCTTTCACGTCCTATAAACCCCAGTTGGCTTTCTCTTTAGTCTTTCTGGCTGGGACATTTTGAAAGCTCAAAACTGGGGCCATGAAAGAAATACACATTTCTCGCCGTTAAAGAAATTCGAGTTGGTCAGGCTAGGAGGATCTACTTCAAAAGAAAAGTTGGTTTTGGATAACAAAACCCAAATAGTAAGAAGATTAAAGCGGAAGAAAGAGAGAAATATGTATGAAGCAGTGGTGACATCCAATTTTTTTTACTATCGGTTCTGTGGGCGTGGCTTGGTGCACATGGCTTGCTGCACGTGGCTTGATGGGCGTGGCAGGGGAAGGATACTACAAAATCTCCATTCCCACCCCACTCCAGGGGAAGGATAATGCAAAATCCCAATTCTCTCCCCACTCCTGGGGGAAGGATATTGTAAAATTTCCATTCCCACCCCTCTCTGGGGCCAGCCAGAGGTGGTATTTGCTGTTTCTCTGAACTACTCAAAATTTCCACTACCGGTTCTCCGAACTACTCAAAATTTCCACTACCGGTTCTCCAAACTACTCAAAATTTCCGCTACCGATTCTCCGAACTACTCAAAATTTCCGCTACCGGTTCTCCAAACTACTCAAAATTTCCGCTACCAGTTCTCCAAACTACTCAAAATTTCCGCTACCGGTTCTCCAAACTACTCAAAATTTCCGCTACCGGTTCTCCAAACTACTCAAAATTTCCACTACCAGTTCTCCAAACTACTCAACATTTCCGCTAGCGGTTCTGCAGAACCTGTCAGAACCTGCTGGATTTCACCTCTGGTATGAAGGTATATTCTTTACCCTACCTTTGTGTTTTTTTCCAGAGGTCTGAGTGCCTCGCCAAGAAAACACAGGGAGAACCTGAAGGAACCACTAAAAGTCCTGGGCTACAGAAACAGTGAAGAAGAATGGATTCTTCTGGATGACATCGCCGTGCGAAATGCAAGGAAGGGTCTTGTGTCATTTGACTTAGATGAACCCTTAGAGAGGTGAGATGGATTCGTCAAACGTGTAGATCAGGGGCGTCAAACTCAATTTCACAGTGGTGGGTTTCAAAATTTTTTACTACCGGTTCTGTAGGTGTGGCTTGGTGGGCATGGCATGGCTTGCTGGGTGTGGCTTGGTGGGCGTGGCAGGGGAAGGCCACTGTAAAATCTCCCTTCCCTCCCCAATCCACGGGAAGGTTACTGCAAAATCCCCATTCCCTCCCCACTCCAGGGGAAGGTTACTGCAAAATCCCCATTTCCTCCTGATTAGCCTGGGACTCAGGAGGTAGAGAATAGATGGGGGCAGGGCCAGTCAGAATTTTTACTACCAGTTCTCTGAACTACTCAAAATATCCACTACCGGTTCTCCGAACTGCTCAAAATTTCTGCTACCGGTTCTCCAGAACCTGTCAGAACCTGCTGAATTTCACCCCTGATTCTACAGCAATGTCTTACCATCTCTAATGTTCTCTACCGTTTATTTAAGATACAAGCACCTGGTGTGAACTTAGTCCATCTTTTTTTTTTAATTAGTTTATAATATAAAATACAAAAGAAAATGGTGAGAAAGTAAGGGAGGGAGAAGGGAAGGGAAAAGCATAGGATAAAGGGAAAAAAGAAAGAAAAGATGTTGACTTCTGACTCCCTTTGGTGCAGCAGAATAAGATAATAGCATCAAACTTCAACTTTTTACTTTTACATAGTAATATAAACTAGCCATTTATGTAACAACAAACCTATCTAACTGGTAAAACCCAAAATCAAAGTTGCATTTTTCCCACCTCAAGCACAAAGTCCAAAAGTGATTTCCAAGTTCCCGTGTTTCCCTGAAAATAAGAATGGGTCTTATAATATTTTTTTTGCTCCAAAAGACGCATTAGGGCTTATTTTCTGGTTAGGTCTTATTTTCAGGAGAATATGGTACTAAAGGCATCCATCTGGCTGACAATCTTAACTGGAGCTTATATGACATGCATCCTGAAAAATCATGTTAGAGCTTCTTTTCTGGTTGGGTCTTACTTTAGGGGAAACATGGTAGAATGGAAATAATTATTTATTTGTTTATCTATTGTTTAAATTTCTATAGTGCCCTTCTCCCAAAGGACTCAGGGTGGTTTACAGCCAAGATAAAACAATTGATACAAAAATTAAAACCAATTTAAAAGGGAAAATTTAAGGTTGGCTGAACACTATAAAACCCATAAAAACCCCATTTAAAGAACCATTAGGCCAGTCCTACGCGATGGAACAGAAATGTTTTCGATGTTCTCAGCCATTTGTCTATTGTGGGGATCAAAATATCCTTCCATTTTTGTGCACGAAGTAATCTTGCTGCCGTCAAGATTACTTGGTTCACAAAACATAGCATCAAGTCCCCCCCCCCATTTTTTCCCCAAGTCTTTGTCCATTAAACCCAAAAGAAAAGTTTCTGGTTTTATCTTTTTATTCACTTTGAGAATCTTCTGCATTCAGATGTGAGTCCTACTCCCATATTTTCTTTGCTTTGTCACCATCCTAGTCTTCATCTTTACACAGATTTATTATCATCCGCTTATCTTCTGCTATGGACAACGTACATCTCGTTCAGTTTATTCAGAATCTGGAACACGCCGTCCACAACATCATGGTGAAGGTGGTACTTTGGCAGAATAAAGAAGACCCTTACAAGATCATTGTTTTACTGGTTCCATCTAAAGAATTAAGCCTGGAGCTGCAGTCTCTACGCGAGGAAGGATATTGTGGCCCTCCAGAACCTTCCAAGCCATTTAAGATGAGGGAAGGAGAGCAGGTTTACTTTAGATTCAGTGGCAATATTTTTGCTTCAGGTAAATCAAGTTTAATAATTCATAATTCCATTCCGCAGATCGTTGCAGGCTATCGGTCTTGCCGTTTGGACTTTAGAAATGAAGACTTTCAAAGATAAGGAAAAAAAATAGTTTTACGTTCTTGACAGGGATATTTTGTGTGTGAACCACTTCTTCTGTCATTTCTTATAATAAGCACTCTGTTGTTTTGTGAATTAGTGGATTTATGGATTTTATGATTGATGGCTCCTGATATTTATAGGATCTTAATCGGTTCTGTAGGGACACGGTGGCTCAGAGGCTAAGATGCTGAGCTTGTCGATCGAAAGGTTGGCAGTTCAGCGGTTCAAATCCTTAGTGCCGCCTAATGGAGTGAGCTCCCGTTACTTGTCCCAGTTTCTGCCAACCTAGCAGTTCAAAAGCACGTAAAAAATGCAAGTAGAAAAATAGGGGCCACCTTTGGTGGGAAGGTAACAGCGTTCCGTGCACCTTTGGCATTGAGTCATGCCAGCCACATGACCACAGAGACGTCTTCAGAGAGCACTGGCTCTTTGGCTTTGAAACGGAGATGAGCACCGCCCCCTAGAGTTGGGAATGACTAGCACGTATGTGCGAGGGGAACCTTTACCTTTACCTTTAAGTGGTTCTAACACTAAAGTTCTGTTTAGATGTGCACTTTGCACTGGCATGAAAAAACACCACAGTATCGCCTCTACAAATATGCAAATTAGATCAGGGGAGAGCTCCTGAGGATTCGGCAGGGTTTGGACGATCCTCTAGCCAAGGCTTGCTGGGGTTTGGCGAATCCCCAAATGCCACCCCTGGCTGGCCATGCCCATCCTGCCCCACCCCTCTCAGGTGTCTCCACGCGGCCTGTTCATCATTCCAGGTAAGTGCAGGGGCTGCACGGAGGGTTTGGGAGGGGGAAAACGGGACTACAGGAAGTTCCAGGAGTACAGAAACGCGCCTGTTTCTGACCTCTGGAAGGCCTCTAGACCCCAGGGGAAGCAGTTTTCGCTCTCCCGGAGGCTCAAGGAAAGCTTCCGGAGCCTGGGGAGGGTGAAAACCCCACCCGCTGTGGTGCAGATGGCCGATTAGGCCACGCCCACCATGGCCACACCCACCCAGTAATGGGGCAGCAGACCCGCAGCTAAAGGATCTGAAGCCCACCCCTGGATTAGATAAGTCTGTGCTTCCTAAATTTATATATATATGTCAGGCATTTAATTGGGAAATGAGAAAACCATTCACTTCAGTCTTCCATTTTCTTTCTTTTTTTATAAAAAGTTTTTCTATTTTGAACACATTAAAACACAAGACAACCATACAACATTTATATACATATCACTGTTTCTTATCAGCTATTCAAAGCGGTCCTTTCTTACTATTTATACATATTTTAATTCTATCTTATTCTACTTTTGTATTATCTATCTTCCTTTATTTCATCTACATTCCATCTACATTCATCTACATTTTCTTTATTTCATCTACAAACAGATTTTACCCTGTTGTTCAATTTTCATTATCTTTCCTATTTTCTAACCATTCATACCATCTACACCAGACCTTATAATATTCTGTATCCTCTTTTTCTTTGATTTCTTTTATGAGTTTATCCATCTCTGCACATTCTATGATTTTCTTAATTTAATTAATCTTCTTCTGTTTCGTGGGTTCTCCTTCTTCCAATTTTGCGCGTAAGCTATATGTGCTGCTGTTAATATGTGTAGTATAGAATAGAATAGAAGAATAGAATATACCGTATATACTCGAGTATAAGCCGAGTTTTTCAGCACGTTTTTTGTGCTGAAAAACGTCCCCTCGGCTTATACTCGAGTATATACAGCTTATACTCGAGTTTTTTTTTTCTTCTTTTTTTCACATTATACCGGATGGCGCAAACTTGGCGGGCTTTTGCATTAGCGCGGGGAAGCCCTGCCGGTGCAGTGAGAGGGCGGGGCGGGGGAGCCGCCAGCCTTCTCGGCTGAGGGAGGGAGGGTTTCCCCGACCGGTAGCTGCCTCATTTCCCACCCTCGGCTTATACTCGAGTCCCCAGTTTACCCCAGTTTTTTGGGGTAAAATTGGGGACCTCGGCTTATACTCGGATCGGCTTATATTCGAGTATATACGGTAATTTTTTATTGGCCAAGTGTGATTGGACACACAAGGAATTTGTCTTGGTGCATATGCTCTCAGTGTACCTAAAAGAAAAGATACATTCATCAAGGTACAACATTTACAACACAAATGATGGTCAATATATCAATATAAATCATAAGGATTGCCAGCAACAAAGTTACAGTCATACAGTCATAAGTGGAAAGAGATTGGTGATGGGAATGATGAGAAGATTAATAGTAGTGCAGATTTAGTAAATAGTTTGACTGTGTTGAGGGAATTATTTGTTTAGCAGAGTGATGGCCTTCGGGAAAAAACTGTTCTTGTGTCTAGTTGTTCTGGTGTGCAGTGCTCTGTAGCGTCGTTTTGAGGGTAGGAGTTGACACAGTTTATGTCCTGGATGTGAGGGATCTGTAAATATTTTCATGGCCCTCTTCTTGATTCGTGCAGTATACAGGTCCTCAATGGAAGGCAGGTTATTAGCCATTACTTTTTCTGCAGTTCTAATGATCCTCTGAAGTCTGTGTCTTTCTTGTTGGGTTGCAGAACCGAACCAGACAGTTATAGAGGTGCAGATGACAGACTCAATAATTCCTCTGTAGAACTGTATTAAGTATTGTGTATCATTTGTATCATTTTCTGTTGGAATCCCTAATCCCTAATAAGAATTGTTCTGGCTCTCCTTTTATTGATTTCTGTATTATCTCTTCTAACCATTTTTTGATTTTGGCCCAGAATTGTTTTGCCACCGGACAGGTTCACCAGAGATGATAGTATGTTCCATAGTTACTCTTACATTTCCAGAGCCTTCTATTTTCCTTGTCACATTCCATTTCCCCACTGAGGCTTCAGCATAAACCTGATAAACGCAATAAACATACATAAAGATATTCTGCTGGTTCTGGTTTAAATCCCACAAGTTCCACAGTTCTGAAAGATGGAGGAAGGCCTTCAAGACAATCCCTTCCTTACCCCTTTCCATATCTTTGTTCTATATTTTGATTATTTCTAATTAGATTTATAACCCTCTTTTTTTTATTGTCACCTGGAAGAGAAGACAAAGTAGGCAGCCGACAATGAGAAAGAATCATAGACGAATCAAATTCATGCAAACCACAATTGACGCACAATGGGGAACACAGTCCAGTCATTGCTAACGCAAAATGTAATCAGTTTGTTAACAAAACACCAGCTCAACTATCTATCTGATGGGTGAATGAGGCTAGCGCCGGATAAACTACATTCATCAGAAAAATTTTTTTTTTTTTAAAGAGAGAGGCCTAACCAGTCTCTTTCTCACAGCCTGGCTGCATTATTTTCGGCTTATCTGTTTTCGCCACATGTCTAAAGAAGATGTTTGAATAAATCTCTTTCTCCTGCTCTTTTTTCCTCCATTTTTTTAGGAGGGGGTGGTGTCCAATGGATTGACAAAACACCGTTCTTAGCCCAACAGCTAGATTCCAAAAAACGAGCTAGCCTTGGTGCCAGCTTGAAAGTCTTTACCCACCAAAAATTATTCAGTCATTTACATCTTCAGGTTTTACCTAGATTGCAGGTGTATGCACTGCCCCTAAGATCATAGGAATAAGGCAAAAAAAAATATAATTGGTCAAAAATGCATACATGGTTAGAAAAAATGTTAAAGCAACATATAGATTTAAAACCAGAAATATTTTTGTTGGGTATCTTCCCATAAAAATATAATAAAGGGAATACATATTTAATTTTACATGTTCTAACAGCGCTAGGATTGTGTTTGCACAACAGTGGAAAAACGAAGAGACCCTTATAGATGAAAATGTAATTTAAAAAAATATTAGACTGTGCGGAAATGGATAGAGTAACACTTAAAATTAAAGAGAAGGAAGAAATGAATACTTTTTAACAAGGGATTTGTTTTATCAATGGCTAACGAGCAGAAAGAAGAAGTTAGAAATTTAAAAGCATAAAAGACTGACTAATTATATAAAGAAGGTTCACTAAAATGGATAAGTAAATATTACTGTTATTATGTAATCCTTATTAATGTTATGAATATTACTGTTGTTATTATTATTATTATTTCTCAAAATTGTACTCAGACAACACGCTGTTTACGTAGACATTGATTTTTTTATGTTTAATTTAAAGAAAAGATTACAGGGATAAAATAACGCTCCATTTTGGAGGCTGGTTGGTTATAGATACAGGAAGTATCAAATCGTTGCCTCAGGAGACAATTTATCCCATTATTCCTGGTGCTGATGTTTAATATCAATCAGAATAGAATAGAATTCTTTATTGGCCAATTGCGATTGGACACAGAAGGAATTTGTCTTTGGTACATAAGCTCTCAGTGTACATAAAAGATATAAATTATTATCTTAGTCATCATAAATACGTTCATCGTGAATCATAAGATACAAGACATAGTGATAGTCATAGGATCAAAGCAATCAAAATCATACTAGGAAACTTAATAAAACAACATAAATCATAAAGATACAAGCAACAAGGTTATAGTCATAAGTAGAAAAGGAGATAGGTACTAGGAAGGATGAGAAGAATAATAGTAATGCAGTCTTAGTAAATAGTTTGACAGTGTTGAGGGAATTATTTGTTTAGCAGAGTGATGGCGTTCCGGGAAAAACTGTTCTTGTGTCTAGTTGTTCTGGTGTGCAATGCTCTATAGCGTCATTTTGAGGGTAGGAAATGAAACAGTTTATATCCAGGATGCGAGGGGTCTGTAAATATTTTCACAGCCCTCTTTTTGACTCGTGCAGTATACAGGTCCTCAATGGAAGGCAGGTTGGTAGCCATTGTTTTTTCTGCAGTTCTAATTATCCTCTGAAGTCTGTGTTTTTCTTGTTGGGTTGCAGAGCCAAACCAGACAGTTCTGGAGGTACAGATGACAGACTCAATCATTCCTCTGTAGAACCGCATCAGCAGCTCCTTGTGTAATTAGCAATTAGAACAGAATAACAGCATTGAAAGAGATCTCGAAAGTCATCTAAGTCCAACTTCCTGATAATAACAGACATTATTATCATTTCAGACAGATGGCTGTCTAATCTCTTCTTAGAAACCTCCAGCGATGGAGCACCCATAACTTCTGAAGGCAAACCATTCCACGGATTCATTGTTCTCACTGCCAGGAAATTCCTCCTTTTTTCTAGATTGGATCTTGCCTGGATTACCCCCCAATAGTTGTAACTGCTCAAAGCAGGATTTTTTTTCCTCCAGGAATAATTTTCCCCCCCAGAAAATTGTGGTTTGGGGATGACTTTAAGAACAAGAGTTTGTTCCTAGCTAACTGTAACAGTTAGGGATGCGGTGGCTCAGAGGCTAGAACACTGAGCTTGTCGATCGAAAGGTCGGCAGCTCAGCGGTTCGAATCCTAGTGCTGCCGTGTCATGGGGTGAGCTCCCGTGACTTGTCCCAGCTTCTGCCAACCTAGCAGTTTCAAAAGCACGTAAAAATGCAAGTAGAAAAAATAGGGACCACCTTTGGTGGGGAAGTAACAGCGTTCCATGTGCCTTTGGCATTGAGTCATGCCGGCCACATGACCACCGAGACGTCTTCGGACAGCGCTGGCTCTTCGGCTTTGAAACGGAGATGAGCACCGCCCCCTAGAGTCAGGAACGACTAGCACATATGTGCGAGGGGAACATTTACCTTTTAACTGTAACAGTGCAGTGTTTTAATTACAGAGGTAATGAAATTCAGCCATACTATAGGGAGCATCATGTGCTCATAATTCATTGCTTGCTCAACAGGCACTGATGTTACACAGAGAGACAAACAAACCCATTTTATGAAAAGAGTGGCAAGTAATAGGGATGTTCCCACTGAATCAAAGTCTGTGTGGATCCAGTTTAGATACAGTTCAGATTGTCCAAGCCGGCTTCCAAATTGTGTATTTAAATTACAGTATCTTTCCAAATTAAGGCCAATCAATCAGAATAGAGCTGGAAGGGACCTTGGAGGTCTTCTAGGCCAGCCACCAGTACAAGCTCTTGTTCTGAGATGGTATAGATTCTCCTGTTTAAGCAGGGGGTTGGACTAGAAGACCTCAATGTTCCTTCCAGCTCTATTCTATTCAAGCAGAAGACCCTATACCAGTGATGACAAACGTTTTTGGCACTGAGTACATGTGTGCGTATGTGTGCGCGCCAAAGCCCCAGAAACTCGGAGACCAGTTGGTCAATGCATAGCACCTGGTCTTTTGGTTTGTGCCGGCCACTGTTCTTCACACGCGCCAGAGCCCCGGAAACTTGGAAGACCAGCTGGTCACCTGGTCTTTGGGTTTCTGGCATGCACATGCGTGCCAGCCAGCTGACCTTCACCTGTGCCGTAGCGCTGGAAACCTGAAAACCAGGTGGCCAGTGTGCAACTGATCTTCGCAGGCGTACGGAGCACTGGAAACCCAAAGATCAGGTGACTGGCATGTGTGCCATCATGACCTTATACCATTTCAGACAAGTGGCTGTCCAGTCTCTTCTTTAAAACTGCCAGTGATGGAACCCCCACAACTTCTGTGTTGTGGTCCATCAGCAGCCTACCGAGCTGGCAATGGAGTCGGACAGCGATGAGGCTGAGGTGAGGCCAGGGCCATCGGGAAGTGTTGTGCCTCGTCCTCCCTCCTCTCCTCAGCTGGGGCCCTCCCATCTCCACCTGGGCCTGTTATCAGACTCCAAGTCTGATAATGAAGATGAACGGCCTGTCATGCCTCCAGCCCCTGGCCCTGGCCCCATGCCCAGAGAGGAGGTCAGGAGTGAACAGATAAGCCCGATAAATGTCTCTCCTACAGCATGTGAGCAGGAAGCCAGCCACATGCTGGAATTACTGACAGCAGATCCAGCTGAAGAGAATTCACAGTGGGAGGATCCTCACTTCCGGAGATCTGAGAGGCGATGCCAGCAGAAGGAAGGGAGGGGCAGGCCTGGATAAATGCTGAGTCATGGAGCCACACCCCACAGCCTATATAAAGGACCTGCTTTTGGCATTCCAACCTTGAGTCAAGCAAAGTCTCATCTAGTTTGCTGCTATCGGACTCTATCGCTGAAGGCACAACTTGGACTTCTGCCTGCCCTGATAAACCTCAAAGGAATTTGACAAGCTGCAGAGGCTTCGTTGCCACGCTTGATACGGACTTCCTAGACCCGGTCGTCGGAGGGGGAGGGGGACATGACAGGAAGTGAGGTGCGGACTCCAGAGCCTCCAGAGACTGATAGTAGTGAGGCAGAGGAACAGGAGGAGCCTGTTCCTAATGCAAGCATGAGAAGAGCTGCCAGAAGGCAAGAACAGCTCAAGCAGAGAGGACGACTTGGGAGTAGGGCCAAGAGATGATTGGCCCCTCCCATAAGGCTTAAAACAGACCAGCACCGGTATTTCAGCTTGCCGGAAAACAACGTTGTAGCTGTGTCCTCTGCTTCATGACTATCTTGGTTTTTGTGACTTCTGGACATTTATCAGGAAGGGCCTTTGGCAGTTTGCCTAATTGGACTAAGGTTTGCGAGATAACTGAGGAATTTGTGTTGGGAGGCATTTGTTTTACTTTGAGTTGTACGATGCTGGGGATGAAGTAATTCCCAGCTGTTCGAATAAAGTTTATTTTATCACGGACTGAGTTTGTTGCTACCTACTTGGGTCTGGATCACAACCTTCTGAAGGCAAACTGTTCCACTGATTTATCAGCCTCACTGTTAGTTAATTCCAGGTGTCTGAATTTAGTTGATCCTGTTTGGTTTGTCAATTTGATTTGGAGGAATAAGGGAGCAGACTTTTCTATGAATTCTTAAAAAAAAACAATTGTTCTTACATTGAGTTGGAAGCAACTGCTTCACTCTAGATGACCTCCAAGGTTAAAGTGACCAGATTTCAGTGATGGCAAAGCGGAACACCATTGACCGGGGGGGGGGGGGGCTGTGCATACGCGCTGAGTCTTGCCACCTGCCTGAAGGAGGAGGAGCGACTGCTGCTTCTCTACTCTTCCAGGCAGGCTCGGCTCTCCTCGGCTCTCCTCTCCGCTCTTCTCTTCCTCTCGGGTAAAGTCAAGTGGCGTCTCTCCTCCCTCTCGCGCCCCCTTCTCCGCCACTTCCCCTTCTCCGCCTCCTCCTCTTGCGTTGCTGCCTCCCATTTTCATAATGGGAGTGAAACAAAAAAAAATCGGGACTTTTTGGAATTGCCGCGGGACGCGGGACAAATTATTAAAAAGCGGGACTGTCCCGCCCAAAGCTGTTACTGATACTGATCTCACAATCCAGACTAAATCAACCATCTGTTTTGGAGATTCAAAGCAAGGAAGGAAGGTTTCTGTGACAAATTAAATCAATTGATCAATTAAAGCCTTTGATATTTTTGCTTTTTTTTTTTTTAATGGAGTGGTAGCTTAACATGTGTGTCGCACCCATGCAGATGACGGGAACGCCTATGGAAAAAATTACAAGCTTGCTTTTCATGCTCAAAGAAAACCACGGCTTGCTCTTCAGATCAAGGAAGTGGATGAATTTGGGAACTACAGTTCACCCCATTATAAAGGAACGGCCTCATTTTACAAACTGGCAAAAGACGCTGCCCTCGATGACATAGAATCTCTTCCGCTAGAAGACCATGAACAAGATTCCTTCCTGTGCAAACTGGCTCTGACTTTGCCAAAGGTGAGTTGTTTCCTAGCATGAAGGTGTTATAATCTGTAGTAATATTACCTAGTTGCAGTGGTGGGATTCAAATTTTTTTTACTACCGGTTCTGTGAGTGTGGCTTGGTGGGCGTGGTGTGGTGTGGTGTGGCTTGGTGGGAGGGGTGAAATCTAAAAATTTTCCCTACCGGTTCTGTGGGCGTGGCTTAATTGGTGGGCGTGGCTTGGTGGTCAGGTGACTGAATGGGCATGGCCAATAATAATAAATAATAAAAATAATAAAGTATACAAAACTTGGGAGGCACCGGTCTACCTTCTTTAAAAATAGAGGCCCTGGTCTAACAATTGCCTTTTACTGAGAGGCACTGGTCTACCTTCTTTTAAAAAAGAGGCACTGGTCTAACAATTGCCTTTTACTGAGAGGCACCGGTCTACCTTCTTTAAAAATAGAGGCACCGGTCTACTAGCTGCCTACAGTGCTGATCAGCTATAGTGCAGTCCTTTGAAGTGCCGCGGCAGTCATTTAAGGCTGTTTGCAGCTATATCACCACCGAGAGCTTCAGGGACAGAGAAGAGGAACAGCGAGATGTGGGGAGTGGGGGGGAGGCAGGGATTTTTGCTACCGGTTCTCCAAACTACCTGCCCCCCATCGCTACCGGATCGTGCGATCCGGTCCGAACTGGGAGCATTTCACCCCTGCTTGGTGGGCATGGCAGGGGAAGGTTACTGCCAAATCCCCATTTCCTCTCGATTAGCTGGGACTCGGGAGGCAGAGAATAGATGGGGGTGGGGCCAGCCAGAGGCAGTATTTACCGGTTCGCCGAACGACTCAAAATTTCTCCAGAACTGGTCAGAACCTGCTGAAACCCACCTCTGCCTAGTTGCACCCCAAAATGTTTGCACCAGTAATCAGCACTCAAGGTCAACTTCAGACCAACAATCAAGTAAGCAATACCCCAATCAAGAAACTGCCAAAGAGCTATCAGCAAGCAGCCCAACCAAAGAATCTCTTAAGGCCTCCCCCACCCACACAGAGAGGCAAGTCACCAGAATATAAAGGGACAGCTAACAGCTGTTCTTACTAGCACTGATGATGTTACCTAGTTGGGTAATGAAATGTCTGTAAGAGAAGAAGCAGGCGCAGAGAGCACCAAGGGCCCCCTCAGCTACTGTTTAATTTAGGCTGCAAAGGTCTGGCTTCAAATTCATTTTTGGGGGGAAGACCAGACTGTTACGTATTCTTTGAAGAGTTTTGGGGAAGTTAAGAGGACTTCAGTACCATGTAATTAAATGACAGAGGTTCTCAGAAAGGGAAGGGAAGGGAAGGGAAGGGAAGGGAAGGGAAGGGAAGGGAAGGAAAGGAAAGGAAAGGAAAGGAAGATAGAAGAAGGACATAAAGGGAAAGAAAAGAAAAAAGAAAAGGAAGGGAAGGGAAGGGAAGGGAAGGAAAGGAAAGGAAAGGAAGATAGAAGAAGGACATAAAGGGAAAGAAAAGAAAAAAGAAAAGGAAGGGAAGGAAAGGAAAGGAAAGGAAGGAAAGGAAAGGAAGATAGAAGAAGGACATAAAAGAAGAAAAGAAAGGAAAGGAAAGAAAGGAAGGAAAGGAAAAGAAAAGAAAAGAAAGGAAAGGAAAGGAAAGGAAAGGAAAGGAAAGGAAAGGAAAGGAAAGGAAGATAGAAGAAGGACATAAAGGGAAAGAAAAGAAAAAAGGAAAGGAAAGGAAGGGAAGGGAAGGGAAGGAAAGGAAAGGAAAGGAAAGGAAGATAGAAGAAGGACATAAAAGAAAGGAAAGGAAAGGAAAGGAAGATAGAAGAAGGACATAAAAGAAAGGAAAGGAAAGGAAAGGAAAAGAAAGGGAAAGGAAAGGAAAGGAAAGGAAAGGAAAAGAAAGGGAAAGGAAAGGAAAGGAAGATAGAAGAAGGACATAAAAGAAAGGAAAGGAAAGGAAAGGAAAGAAAGGAAAGTAAAGGAAAGGAAAGAAAGGAAAGGAAAGGAAAGGAAGATAGAAGAAGGAAAGGAAAGAAAAGAAAAGAAAAAGAAAAGGAAGGAAAGGAAGGAAAGGAAGATAGAAGAAGGAAAGGAAAGGAAAGGGAAGGAAGGGAAGGAAAGGAAAGGAAAGGATGAAGATAGAAGAAGGAAAGGAAAGGAAAGGAAAGGAAGATAGAAGAAGGGAAGGGAAGAGAAGGGAAGGAAGGAAAGGAAAGGAAAGGAAAGGAAGATAGAAGGACATAAAAGAAAGGAAAGGAAAGGAAAGGAAAGAAAGGAAAGGAAAGGAAAGGAAGATAGAAGAAGGACATAAAGGAAAGAAAAGAAAAAGAAAAGGAAGGGAAGGAAAGGAAAGGAAAGGAAGGAAAGGAAAGGAAGATAGAAGAAGGACATAAAAGAAAGGAAAGGAAAGGAAAAGAAAGGGAAAGGAAAGGAAAGGAAAGGAAAGGAAAAGAAAGGGAAAGGAAAGGAAAGGAAGATAGAAGAAGGACATAAAGGGAAAGAAAAGAAAAAAGAAAAGGAAGGGAAGGGAAGGGAAGGAAAGGAAGATAGAAGAAGGACATAAAAGAAAGGAAAGGAAAGGAAAGGAAAAGAAAGGGAAAGGAAAGGAAAGGAAAGGAAGATAGAAGAAGGACATAAAGGGAAAGAAAAGAAAAAAGAAAAGGAAGGGAAGGAAAGGAAAGGAAAGGAAGATAGAAGAAGGACATAAAAGAAAGGAAAGGAAAGGAAAGGAAGATAGAAGAAGGACATAAAAGAAAGGAAAGGAAAGGAAAGGAAAAGAAAGGGAAAGGAAAGGAAAAGAAAGGGAAAGGAAAGGAAAGGAAGATAGAAGAAGGACATAAAGGGAAAGAAAAGAAAAAAGAAAAGGAAGGGAAGGGAAGGGAAGGGAAGGGAAGGAAAGGAAAGGAAGATAGAAGAAGGACATAAAAGAAAGGAAAGGAAAGGAAAGGAAAAGAAAGGGAAAGGAAAGGAAAGGAAAGGAAAGGAAGAAAGGGAAAGGAAAGGAAAGGAAGATAGAAGAAGGACATAAAAGAAAGAAAAGAAAAAGAAAAGGAAGGAAGGAAGGAAGGGAAGGAAGGGAAGGAAGGAAGGAAGGGAAGGAAAGGAAGATAGAAGAAGGACATAAAAGAAAGGAAAGGAAAGGAAAGGAAAAGAAAGGGAAAGGAAAGGAAAGGAAGATAGAAGAAGGACATAAAAGGAAAGAAAAGAAAAAAGAAAAGGAAGGGAAGGGAAGGAAAGGAAAGGAAAGGAAGATAGAAGAAGGACATAAAAGAAAGGAAAGGAAAGGAAAGGAAAAGAAAGGGAAAGGAAAGGAAAGGAAGATAGAAGAAGGACATAAAGGGAAAGAAAAGAAAAAAGAAAAGGAAGGGAAGGGAAGGGAAGGAAAGGAAAGGAAAGGAAGATAGAAGAAGGACATAAAAGAAAGGAAAGGAAAGGAAAGGCTAATTTCACCCATTTCATACAAGCTTGGGAATTTGATAGAACCCCCCTGATTCTCTTTGCAGAGGTTCATTCAATAACCCTCAGTAATATTCCTTTTTCTTTTCATATCTTCCACCTTAACAGAAGGAAAAACTGATCAGCCGCCCACAAAGCACAAAGAGAATCTCAACAGATTTATCAGGTAAAGGTTTGATACCCCCCCCTCCCAAATGGCATTCAGCTCAACCCTATACATTTAAGAGCCTCACAGCATTAGGGGGGGGGGTTTCCTATAAAGGAGGATAGTTGTAGCTCAGGGTTGAAATGAGGGGTCCTTTGTGCTCACTTTGTGCCCCTTCCATAGGGAATAAATAGGAGCAAAAGGGGGAGGGGTGTTTGCAGGGTTCTTTCAAACGGAACTCATTTCCTGATAGGTGTGGAAGGTCAACTGTGGCTTTTAGGCTCATGCCTGGGCATGCCTCTTTTCCAATGAGACAGACCGAGGCAGGAAGATCATTTCGTACCATTTATTAGAATATTCTGATAAAAGGAATTCCTCTCATTCAAAGAGGGAACCCAGATCCTTGGCTTGCATTTCACTTTATAGCTAAGACATTTATTTTATTTTTATTTATTTATTTATTTTGTCACAACAATATATGTAACTATCATACAGAAAGGTTATATAGTATATAAAGGTATAGAAGAAAAGAAAAACAATAGGACAGGAACGGTAGGCACGTTTGTGCGCTTATGCACGCCCCTTATGGTCCTCTTAGGAATGGGGTGAGGTCAATAGTAGACAGTTTTTGGTTAAAGCTTTTAGGATTATGGGAAGAGACCACAGAGTCAGGTAAAGTATTCCAAGCACTGATGATTCTGTTACAGAAGTCATATTTTCTGCAATCTAGATTAAAGCGGTTGACATTAAGTTTAAATCTATTGGTTGCTCTTGTATTATTGCAATTAAAGCTGAAGTAGTCTTTGACAGGAAGGACATTACAATAGATGATTCTATGAGTTAAACTTAGGTCTTGTCGAAGGAGTTCCAAGTTTTCCAAGCCCAGGATTTCAAGTCTAGTGGGATAAGGTATTTTGTTGTTTACAGAGGAATGGAGAACTCTTCTTGTAAAATATTTCTGGACACGTTCAATTGTATTGATGTCAGAGATGTGGTGAGGGTTCCAAACAGGTGAGCTGTATTCAAGAATTGGTCTAGCAAATGTTTTATATGCTCTGGTTAGTAGTGTAGTATTTTTGGAAAAGAAGCTGTAGGAATTTAGCACCCACTCCCCTCCTATAAAAATGAAATATTTTAGAAAATATTTAAAAGGCAGAATATATTTCCCTGGATGAGAAATGGAGAAACATGTTTTAAAGACAAAGCAGCTCCCTGCAACTTCCTGCCACCCCCCCACCTTTGTCAATAGGTCAGAGGTAGAAACTCATTCTCCCCACCTTTGTTAATGGGCCATCATCATCTGCATCATAATAGAACCCATTTAACAACAGAAACTCACCACATGGCAAGGCTCAGGCAAGCTTGAGGGACAACCTACAATGTTAGCTAAGACCCCCACCCCCTGGGAGTCTGACAGCCAATCAGGATACTCTTCCTGTGCCCCAGAAAGTTCAAAGCTCAGAAAAAGCATAAAACCAGGGAGCACACAGGATCTCAGCCCCTTTTCTGTTCAGGATCTCAAGCCATGTGATTCTGACCACCATTAAACCATCTTTCCAAGCAGCCTCCATGTTTCCAGTGTCTTTGTCCCCACTTGGAACTGAACCCAGATGGATATTTCTTCCAACAAAGCTATGCAAGATTAGGTTTACATCAAAGAGAATCAAGAGGACAGATGATTGGACAGGACAAGAGTAACTTCTCCTTTGCATAAGAAATCAGTTACATGGAGAACAGAACAACATTTGTATTTATTCATTGTTATTTTATCTGGCTGTGAACCGCCCTGAGTCCTTCGGGAGAAGGGCGGTATAAAAATTTAATTAATTAATTAATTAATCAATTAAATAAATAAATAAATAAATAAATAAATAAATAAATAAATAAATAAATAAATAAATAAATAAATAAATAAATAACAGAACAGAACAGAACAGAACAGAACAGAACAGAATAGAATAGAATACAATTCTTTAGTGGCCAAGTGTGATTGGACACACAAGGAATTTGTCTTCGGTGCATAAGCTCTCAGTGTACATGAAAGATATGTGATAATAATCTTGCTGGACTCGCTTAAATTTTATTTATTATTAAATTGATTTATGGGTTTTAAATTTTTTAGTAAATTTTAGAGGGAATATTTTTATCTATAAGTAGCCAAATTAAATAGGTTTTTTAAGGGTTGTTTTTAGTTTTGTATTGTTGTTTTCTTTCTGTATTTTATTTGTGGCTGTACACCGCCCTGAGTCCTTTGGGAGAAGGGCGGTCTATAAATATTATTATTATTATTATTATTATTATTATTATTATTATTATTATTATTATTATTATTATTATTATTATTATTATTAATTATGATCATAATCATCCTAAATATATTCATCATGAATCATAAGATACAAGGCTTAGTGATAGTCATAGGATACTAAATAAGCAACATGAATCATACTAGGACACTAAATAAAACAATATGAATCGTAAAGATACAAGCAACAAGGTTATAATCATAAATAGGAAGGAGATAGGTAAATAGGAAGAATGAGAAGTGTAATAGTAATACAGTCTTAGTAAATAGTTTGACAGTGTGGTGGGAATTAGTTGTTTAGTAGATGATGGCACGCAAGGAAAAACTGGAAAAGAAATGTAATCAAACATGTTACATATCTGTATCCCATAATACCACACATGTTCTTAAAAATGAAATGTGAATTTGGGGATGTTAATAAGGACGCGGTGGCCGATCGAAAGGTCAGCAGCTCAGCGGTTCGAATCCCTAGTGCTGCCATGTAACGGGGTGAGCTCCCGTTACTTGTCCCAGCTTCTGCCAACCTAGCAGTTTCAAAAGCACGTAAAAATGCAAGTAGAAAAAATAGGGACCACCTTTGGTGGGAAGGTAACAGCGTTCCGTGCGCCTTTGGCGTTGAGTCATGCCGGCCACATGACCACGGAGACGTCTTCGGACAGCGCTGGCTCTTCGGCTTTGAAACAGAGATGAGCACCATCCCCTAGAGTCGGCAAGGACTAACATGTATGTGCAAGGGGAACCTTTACCTTTTAATAAGGAAAAAGGTTGTTTGGAGTTCAAAAGACAAACCAGATGCCAATTAGTTCTAACAAGCAGTTCTCTTATCAGGAAACATCATACGGACATGCCCTCTTATAAATTCTCTTTACAGTTTAGCAATGTTTAGAAGCTATCAGTCAATCCATACAAGCAATAAGAGAAAAAGCTTTCCCCTGTTCCAGTCTGCAAAGATTTGATAAACTCTTTGTTAGAAGAAATGTCCATCTGGGTTCAGTTCCAAGCGAGGAGAAAGACACTGGATACATGGAGACTGCTTGGAAAGATGGTTTAATGGTGGACAGGACCACATGGTTTGAGGTCCTGGGCAAAAAGAATGCATGGATGAGAGCAGCGGTGGGTTTTCAATATTCTTACCACCGGTTCGCCCCACGTGGGAACACTCACTTCGTACGCGCACACCTTCTTCGCATGCACCCGGCCTTCTGTGCATGCACTTTGCTCACTCGTGCACTTTCCGTGCATGCGCCCTGCCTCGAAAACGTGCCTAAATAGGACGGCATAGAGCCGGTGAAGGTGGGTGGGCGATCTCCACTATTGGTTCGCCCAAACCAGTACGAACGTCCCACAAGACCTTCTCATTTTCTATAACTTTTTCCACTTTATGTTCCCATGATTTTTTGGATACAGGTAAGTCGTATTTTTTACACAAGGACCACTGGATTAATTTAGCAACTTGGTCGTGTCTAGTTTTGTAATCAGTTTGTGTGACTTAGCTGCATTCACATATTAATGTTGTGATCCAGGCCCAAGTAGGTAAAAATAAACTTAGTCCATGAAAAAACAAACTTTATTCGAACAGCTGGAAAATACTTGATTCCCAGTATCGTTCAACTCAAAGTAAAACAAATGCCTCCCAACACAAATTCCTCAGTTATCTCACAAACCTTAGTCCAATTAAGCAAACTGCCAAAGGCCCTTCCTGGCAAACGTCCAGAAGCCACAAAAACAAAGATGTACACAAAGCAGAAGATGGAGCAGAAGACGCAGCTACAACATTGTTTTCCGGCAAAGCTGAAATACCAGTGCTGGTCTGTTTTAAGCCTTATGGGAGGGGCCAATCATCTCTTGGCCCTACTCCCAAGTTGTCCTCTCTGCTTGAGCTGCTCTTGCCTTCTGGCAGGTCTTCTCGTGCTTGCATTAGGAACAGGCTCCTCCTGTTCCTCTGCCTCACTACTGTCAGCCTCTGGAGGCTCTGGAGTCCGCACCTCACTCCCCAATGGCCCTGGCCTCACCTCAGCCTCATCGCTGTCCGACTCCGTTGCCAGCTCCGTAGGCTGCTGACGGACCACAACAATTAAATGTGAAACAGTTTCATCTTTGCTGTTGCAAAAATCTGTCTGTAATTCAAAATTATTAATGTTATTATTATTATTGTTATTATTATTATTAATTGCATTCAATTCCATCTCTTTATAAATATATTGACTAGCAGAGGTCATGTGGGACAACTTGCTCTACTGGTTGTCGGAAGAGCTGTCGGAAGAGAATGCCAACTTTCTTGCCCAATACCTGCCCCTCCACCGAAGCACTCTTCAGTTCATTAGGCTGAAGTGTCCAGATAACCTCACCGAGCAAATCTATGAGCTTCTGTGTTTCTGGAGACGGAGTCTTCCAAGGTCCGCTGACAAGCTCAAGCTTCTCTCTCACTACCTCTGCAAAATTGGCCGGAATGACCTGGCTCAACATCTCCAGTTCAAGTGGACCAACCAAAACGTCATGAAGAAAATTCATCGGTAGGGAGGGATGCAATGGGGATGGCCGGATTGAAGTACCATATTTTTCGGACTATAAGACGCAGCTAGATTTAGAAGAGGAAAACAACAACAAAAAGCTTTTGGGTTCCATGTGCGCCATTTTGGGACCTTTGAGGGGGGCCTTTTTTGGCCCTTTTCCAGTCTTTTTTTTGGGGGGCCATTTTTGAGGCTTTGGGGGGCTTTTTTCAGCCCATTTTTCAGCTTTTTTTTGGCCAGCTTTTCCCCCAAAAATGGGCTGAAAACAGACTTTGAAAATGGGCCAAAAAAGGCTCAAAAACAGATGAAAAATGGGATGAAAAAAAGCCTTAGAAATGAGCTGAAAAAAGCCCTGGAAACGGACTGAAAAAGGCTTGAAAAAGGCCCCCAAAAGCCCAAAAAACAGCTGATGGGTGGGCAGGGCTTCAAAAATATTCGGTATATAAGATACACAGACATTTTCACCCCCTTTTGGGAGACAAAATAGTGCGTTTCATAGTCGGAAAAATATGGTAAATGTCAGGTCTCTGTAGAGGCAAAGAAGTTATTCTTGAACGTTCTTCCTAAGTGTATTTGAGAATGGAGGAATAAATCAAAGTTAAAATGGAAGCTCCTTCAGGACGTGAATCAACGTGTGGAGATTCTGCTGCTGTAGCTTTATAATGAAGTAGAATTAGCTTATCAGGTTATGTTTCCTGTCTGGTCTACCTGACATCAATCTCGCTAGTCTGAAAGTGCAATTTCCCTGTTGTTGCCTTTACAACCCGAGAACGTAGAGGTGATCCCTCTTGACCTTCTTGTTCTACCCATTATATAGCTTTGGGCTCTTCTCTCTCTTCTCTAATCTTTCCCTAGGTAGCATCTCTTAGTCAGGTCTTCCAAGGTCATTCCCATTGTCATGCCCCAGCATATAACTTATACACTGTTGGTGCTCTCTAACCCCATCTAGTGGCTGGAGGAACAAAAATGCCCCCAACAAACGATCTTTATGTACTGTTGTTGCTCTCTAGACCCATCTAGTGGCCAGAGGGACAAAAATGCCCCAACATACGATCTTTATACACTGTTGTTGCTCTCTAGCCCAATCTAGTGGCTTGAGGGACAAAATACCAATTATATTGTTTGAAGCTGACCCCACCCATTTATCCATCAGCCCGCACTCTCAAACCAAGTGCACGCTGGGAAGCCAGACTCCATTTCCTTTAGCATTTGGAAAAGGCAGAAGCACAGAAGAAGCATCCATCTTAATCCATGGCATGCGGTCATCAAAGGACAAACCCACATCCCACACAGCAGAGCATCACTGGTGAGGTTTAAATTGTTTGTATTTATTAATTGTCATGTTCGGCGGTAACTCAATACAGCCTATCTTGTATTCGGTTCTCACTGTATGTATCCCTGTTTTCCCCAGTTTCACCATACCCTGTTCTTTCAATAAAGCATCAAGATCTACGCACACGGTCTGTTTTATTGGAGGATGGGTGGGTTTAGCTGCATGTCGAGCAGACTAACATATAGTGGGGACAGAACAGCCATATACCATTTAGGCAGCTTCTTCACGTGTCAAAGGCTGGAGAATCTTCTGCCTTGTCTTCTTGCAGAAGTTATTTAGCTAGCATGGACATATGGAAGGTGGTGTTTCCTGGACTTGGTTAAGCACATGTCTCTAAGTCCATTGTCCCATCCTTGATTTAGAAAACGACTTTCACTTTTCCTTAAGCTGTTCTAAGGCCATGGAGATAGAGGGGGGGTGAGGTATTTAAATAAATACATGTCAAAGGACTTACTGAGTCCAAAATATTATGTCAGTTATAACTCCCTTATGAACAAAAACATTTTGGAGCATACATTTCTTGAAAGAGCAGTCATCATTTTTCACGTGGGGATAAATGATATTTCTCTGAGCCATTAACAATGAAGCCTTAGCTTTCTTTTTATAAACATAATCTTCTTTCCTGTATAATGTAATAGCTTCAAATAGATTCATGGGGGGAGGGTTTCTTGACTATACAGAAACTAAGGATAAGTCAACTCGATAGACTCCGTGTTTTATTTAGAATGCAATCCCAAAGATGTTTTTTTCAGGAGACAACTGGACTTCCTTGGTTTTTTTTTTTCTTTGAAGACGTTTTGCTTCTTCTCCAAGAAGCTTCTTCAGCTCTGTCTGGATGGTGGGGAATGGAAGGATTTATATTCCTTGCAGACAGCTGGTCATTTGCATCCTTTTAGAGAGTCGTTGAGGCCACTTGGACATTTGTCTGTGTCCTCAGGGTCACCTGAGTGGTGCGAATGGTTCTGGTAGTCTGCAATTTTTCTGGAAATCCATTCATACTCCAACACCATTTGAAAGGTGTTCATCCCAAATTGCATAGCTAAAAGTCTACGGAGATTCTCAGTCATCCAGGTCATGGTTGTCCCAAAGCGGCTTTTTTCAGGAGGCAGTGGACTTTTTCTTGTTTTTTTTTTCTTTTGAAGACATTTCGTTTCTCATCCAAGAAGCTTCTTCAGCTCTGACAAGATACTGGGTATTATTATTATTTATTATTATTTATTTGATTTCTAGACCGCCCTTCTCCCGAAGGACTCAGGGCGGTGTACAGCCAAAATAAACCATAAACCATATAAAATTAAAAATGAATTAAGAAACTTATTATACAGATGGCCGAGAAATTAAAATATTTAAAAAATCTAAAAACCCCAATTTAAAACATAAATAGAATTTAAAATTTAGATCTAGGCAATTTAAAAAGAAAAGCCTTAAGCCAGCCCCGCGCGAATGAACAGATGTGTTTTCAATTCGCGGCGAAAGGTCCGAAGGTCAGGTATTTGGCGTAAACCAGGGGGAAGCTCGTTCCAGAGTAGAGCCCCCACAGAGAAGGATCTTCCCCTGGGGCCCGCCAGCCGACATTGTTTGGCGGACGGCACCCTGAGAAGTCCCTCTCTGTGTGAGCGTACGGGTCGGTGGGAGGCATGAGGTAACAGCAGGCGGTCCCGTAAGTACCCGGGCCCCAAGCCATGGAGCGCTTTGAAGGTGGTAACCAAAACCTTGAAATGCAGCTTCCACTCCAACCTTCACTCTATTTGTGTTCTATGTGTGCAATTTGTATTCAGTAGTTAGATTGCAATGTCATTATGTTAATGTAAAATAGCCATGGACTTAAGATGTATACTATCCTATTCAGGTTAACAGAAGAGGGCCCTTTAAGAGTGTCGTCTGACATAAAAGAAGAAGGGAGGGGGGAGGAAAAGTTTGAAATCAGCATGAACGCCAGACGCGTGGGCTTTCCAACGAACCCTGCATTCCTGAGATGATAAACTGCCAGAGACCTTCAAAAAAAGATTACCATATGGGGGGGGCGAGAAGGAGCTGGCATTGGACCAGCCCTGCCTGACCTTTTGTGGGGAGGAGGGACCAACGAGGGGATATGGGATGTTAGCCATATTTTGTCTCAGATTCAACTTTACAAAGCTGTAGTCCAGATGTATTTAGTAAAAGTAAAAGCCAACACAGTTCTGGGCTGCATAAACAGAGGGATAGAATCAAGATCACGTGAAGTGTCAGTGCCATTTTATAATGCCTTGGTAAGGCTACACTTGGAATATTGCATCCAGTTTTGGTTGCCACGATGTAAAAAAAATGTTGAGACTCTAGAAAGAGTGCAGAGAAGAGCAACAAAGATGATTAGGGGACTGGAGGATAAAACATATGAAGAACGGTTGCAGGAACTGGGTATGTCTAGTTTAACAAAAAGAAGGACTAGGGGAGACATGATAGCTGTGTTCCAATATCTCAGGGGTTGCCACAAAGAAGAGGGAGTCGGGCTGTTCTCCAAAGCACCTGAGGGTAGAACAAGAAGCAATGGGTGGAAACTAATCAAGGAGAGAAGCAACTTAGAACTAAGGAGAAATTTCCTGATAGTGAGAACAATTAATCAGTGGAACAAACTTGCCTCCAGAAGTTGTGAATGCTCCAACACTGGAAGTTTTAAAGAAGAGATTGGACAGCCATTTGTCTGAAATGGTAGAGGGTTTCCTGCCTGAGCAGGGGGTTGGACTAGAAGGCCTCCAAGGTCCCTTCCAACTCTGTTGTTATGTTATGTTACTTTTCTTTATTTTCAAATGAAGTCAAGGTGTTTTCTTTCCTAAATATAATCAGAGACAGCCTGACACTGGGGGAATGGAAGGATTGATATTCCTTGCAGACAGCTGGTCATTTGCATTCTTGTCAGAGAGTCACCGAAGCGCTTGGAGGTTTATCTGTGGAGAAGTGAAATGTCCTCAAAGAAAAAAACAAAAAAGTCCAGTTGCCTTCTGAAAAAGTCCCTTTGGGACCTGGATGATGGAGAATCTCTACAGTCTATTAGAATTCAAAGTTGCATTTGCAGATTTGCCTAGCGCATGACATTTCTGGTGATCATAATAAATTAGAAACTCAATGCATTATTTATTTTATCGACTTCTTACATTTATTTATTTATTTTCGCCCTTCTCACTACCCAAGGCGACTCCGAGCGGGTTCCAAAGTCAAAAGGCAATCAAATAATACTTGTACGATGAATACTAATCTAATGAAGGATGTAGGCCGTTCTCAACGCAAGGATGCGTGCAAGCATGCTAAGGTGGAATAAAATAATGGTGCACTAGAGAAGGTTGACCGATAACTAATGGGTAAAAGATAAAAGGATGAGATGGGTGCCCCATAAGTCCAATAAATAAATATATGTTACATTATGATGCCCATGGTCAAATTCTGCTCAAGAATTTGCCCTGAGAAATCTGAAAGGAATTTGGCAAAGCTGCAGAGGCTTCGTGGCCACGCTTGATACAGACTTCCCAGACCCGGTCGTCGGAGTGGGAGGGGGACACGACAAGAGCTTTCCAAAAGAAGTAACATAATAGTATTCCCGTTTCTGCTGGGACTTAGTTGAAAATAGCTGGGATTTTGGACCTGTAACCCTCCATTTACATGAGTTTAATTGGTTTGATTTGTTGCATGTTTGCATGAGGAAATAATATTGGACAAGCAACTTGCTTCTCTCCGTCTTCTAACAAAGTTCCATGACAAGATTAATTAAAATCAAGAGATCCGAGTCCAGTCCAGAAAATAAAATGGGAAGAAAGAGGAGGTATGTAAACTGGGAAAATTTCAGGTTCAAAGAGCCAGCACCGCACATTAAGCTCAACTTTAGATGATCTATTGCTCATACCTATACATCAGAAAGCCTCTTGATGCGGGTGAAGGAGGAGAGTGCAAAAGTGGGCTTGAAACTCAACATTAAGAAAACTAAGTTCATGGCATCCGGCCCTCTCAATTCCTGGTAGATAGATGGGGAAGAAATGGAGGTAGTGACAGGTTTTATTTTCCTGATCACCGCGGATGGGGACTGCTGCCAAGAAATTAAAAGACGCTTGCTCCTGGAAAGCTAAGGCAAATCTAGACAGCATATTAAAAAGCAGAGACATCACCCTGCCAACAAAAGTGCGGATAATCAAAGCTCTGGTTTTCCCAGTTGCAATGTATGGCGGTGAAAGTTGGACCATAAGGAAGGCTGAGCGCCAAAGAATTGAAGGCTTCGAACTCTGGTGCTGGAGAAGACTCCTGCGAGTCCCTTGGACTGCAAGGTGATCAAACCGGTCAGTCCTAGAGGAGATCAACCCTGACTGCTCTTTAGAAGGCCAGATCCTGAAGAGGAAACTCAACTACTTTGGACACCTAATGAGAAGGAAGGACTCCCTGGAGAAGAGCCTAATGCTGGAAACGATTGAGGGCAAAAGAAGAAGAAGGGGACGGCAGAGAACAAGGTGGCTGGATGAAGTCACTGAAGCAGTCGGCAGGAGCTTAAGTGGACTCCAGAGGATGGTAGAGGACAGGAAGGCCTGGAAGAATGTTGTCCATGGGGTCGCAATGGGTGCAGTGGTGGGATTCAGCCAGTTCGCACCACTTCGGGAGACCCAGTAGTTAACTTTCTGAGCAGTTTGGTGAACTGGTTGTTGGAAGAAATCATTAGGGCAGAGAACCTTGAATCCCTTCCTTATGGTCCAGCCTGGAGGCATGAACGGCCTGTCATGCCTCCAGCCCCCTCTGATATAGATAGATTTTCTCAGCGATGAGCCTTGGTGACTTATCTCGCATTCAAAAGAGGCTGCGTGGAGACGCCTGGGAGGGGCAGGGTGGGGTGGGTGGGGCAGGGCAGGGCCAGCCAAGGTTGGGATTTGGAGGTTCTCCGAACCAGCCATTCCATTAGTTGTGTCTGCACCCCCCGAGCTGGCCCCCCTGCCAGAAAGTGACTTGGAAAGTGAGGGGGAAGGGCCATCAGGATTTACCTCGGGAGCACCGGGTTCCCTGGCTCAGCTCCAGGAGCCAGAGGCAGGCCAGGTGGAAGAGATAACGAGGCCTTTGTCCCCTGACTCTTCCCCCCCAGGCCACACCTCCAGACCCAGCTGATGGCAATCAGGCCTGGCTGGACCCTAGGTTTCATAGGCAGGAGAGGCGGGAACAACAGAAGCAGGGGTGGGGCAGGCCTAGGAAGTGCTGAATCATGGAGCCACACCCCACAGAATATAAAAGCAGCAAGAGCTGCTATACCACTTCATGGCAAGCAAATCAACTGCTTAACTAGAGCTGAAGTACTGTTTGTTCCTGGTTGACTCATCGGCATCGAGAGATAACAGAGACACTTGGCATACGCTCACTAGTTTGCTGCCAGAAGCTGATAGTTGCCGGCTAATTAAGTCATTGCTCGGACTGAGGCGAGGGGGACAGAACAACATTAGCTACAGGTTCTCTTGAAACTGAGCAAATCCATAGTAGCTCACCCCTGCCCAAATCCTTCTGTTTTAGCCACTGTTTACTCTTTTGAATCCATCATCCACTGCATTGAATTATGACTTTGATGTCAACTGAGCAAAAACTTCTGAAATGTAAAAAAAAAACCAAAAACACATTCATTTGTCAAAACTACCCAGCCCTGGAACTGTTCTTAATTAATCAAAGTACTAAAATAAGCTTCGAGCCTCTGTCCGGGCAATTATTTAAGGGGGGAAAAAACTGATTATAAAAATGACAACTGTGGATCTATTCCAATCGTGGGAATATACTACACGGTTGAAATTTAAAATCTGACCTTAAACCACCAGATGGCCTCAGTGTATATTTTTACAGGGGAGGGAAATGCAGTGTTCCTTTCAGTAACACATACAACGATGGGCCTTCATTTTAAAAGAAGAAAAAAATGTCTTTCAAATGACCACTATAGAATGACCACTGCTTAATTTTTGTTTGGTATAAGATGGACAGAGGAACTTTTAAGACTTTCTTACCGTAGGTAAAAGTAAAGGTTCCCGCGCACACATGTGCTAGTCGTTCACGACTCTAAGTCGCGGTACTTATCTCCGTTTCAAAGCCGAAGAGCCAGTGCTGTCTGAAGACATCTCTGTGGTCATGTGGCCGGCGTGACTCAATGCCAAAGGCGCATGGAACGCTGTGACCCTTCCCACCAAAGTGGTCCCTGTTTTTCTACTTGCATTTTTTATGTGCTTTCGAACTGCTAGGTTGGCAGAAGCTGGGACAAGGAACGGGAGCTCACCCCGTTACGCAGCGCTAGGGATTCAAACCGCTGAACTGCCGACCTTCTGATCGACGAGCTCAGCATCTTAGCCATTGAGCCACCACGTCCCTCTTTCTTACCATAATGTGATGGTAAGTGCCACTTTGTCTACCTCAAAGTAGACATACTATTTTCAACCTATTTTCGAAAGCCCCGAAAGGCAAGATGACAAACGATGGATGGAAACTAACCAAGGTGAGAAGCAACCTAGAACCAAGGAGAAATTTCCTGACGGTGAGAGCAATCAACCAATGGATTGTCTTCAGAGGTTGTCTTCAGAGGTTGTGGAGGCTCCATCATTGGAGGCTTTCAAAAAGAGACTGGACAGCCATTTGTCTGAAATGGTATAGGGTCTCCTGCTCAAGCAGAGGGTTGGACTAGAAGACCTCCGAGGTCCCTTCCAACTCAACTCTATTATTCTATGTTCTGTATTCAAAGGACTAACTCACATGCAGGGAAATGCACGGAAACAGGATCAAAATTCAGCTGAGCAACCATAACTTGCAGTGAAAGCTCGGTCCTTTCCCTGTGGACATCTGTACATACGTGTTCCAGACAGAGGGTCTAATATATAAGGCAAATGACCAGCAACTTCAATATGTTATTCTGCCCCCAGATGCCTTCAATTGTTTCACCAGAAATCATTGAATCTAGCCTTCTAATTCTGGAATCATTCAAGTTGAATCCTAAAATATCTCTAGCTTGATGAAAAGAAGGACTAGAAGTGACATGATAGCGGTCTTCCAATATCTCAGGGGGGTTCCACAAAGAAGAGGGAGTCAAGCTATTCTCCAAAGCACCTGAGGGCAGGACAAGAAGCAATGGGTGGAAACTAATCACAGAGAGAAGCAACCTGGAAGTAAGGAGAAATTTCCTAACAGTGAGGACAATTAACCAGTGGAACAACTTGCCTCCAGAAGTTGTGAAAGTTCCAACACTGGAAGTTTTTAAGAAGAGATTGGATAACCATTTGTCTGAAGGGGTGTAGGGTTTCCTGCCTGGGCAAGGGGTTGGACTAGAAGACCTCCAAGGTCCCTTCCAACTCTGTTGTTCTGTTTTGTTTCGTTTTTATTTGCATTTATATCCCACCCTTCTCCGAAGACTCAGGGCGGCTTACACTATGTCAAGCAATAGTCTTCATCCATTTGTATATTATATACAAAGTCAACTTTTATTGCCCCCAACAATCTGGGTCCTCATTTTACCTACCTTATAAAGGATGGAAGGCTGAGTCAACCTTGGGCCTGGTGGGACTAGAACCTGCAGTAATTGCAAGCAGTTGTTGTTAATAACAGACTGTCTTAGCAGTCTGAGCCACTCAAGGACCCTGTTCTGTTCTGTTTTCCAATATTCTATTCTATTCTATTCTATTCTATTTTCCAATATTCTATTCTATTCTATTCTATTCTATTCTATTCTATTCTATTCTATTCTGTTTTCCAATATTCTATTCTATTCTATTCTGTTTTCCAATATTCTATTCTATTCTATTCTATTCTATTCTATTTTCCAATATTCTATTCTATTCTATTCTATTCTATTCTATTCTATTCTATTCTATTCTATTCTATTCTATTCTATTCTGTTTTCCAATATTCTATTCTATTCTATTCTATTCTATTCTATTCTATTCTATTCTATTCTATTCTATTCTATTCCGCCAGCACTGAACCAAGCCCAGACGCCATGTGATCTAAAGAGATCCCAGAGTTCCTTTTCCTGGGACTCCTGCACCGGATATTGTGATCAAATTGACATACTCCATGAATGCAGCTGAAAACAGCAACTCTTTTTTTTTAAGCTTGCTATTCCTTACTATACTTTATTTTTTTTCTTTTTCAACCAGGTCCTGCCGTCTATTTTCTGCATCCTACCCTTCATATTTTGAGCCGTTCTATCTCTAAACTCCAGGTGCTGGTTGATAGGGAAGAGTTAATACCTTGACACCCTTAGCGGATTTCCCTGCATTTTGTCGTTCTCCCTCACGGAAGACAAGAGGTTAGATAGATGTCACTTGTTAACCTTTCCGGTCCTTCACATCTGTGAAGATTCATCTGGCATGTTTCCTAGCTGTTCGTACCTTCTCCCAGCCATCCAGGAAACCAAAAAAAATCGTACAAAAATTGCAAAAGAATACGCGGTAAGGACACTGATACTAATAGTTAGATCGTGTTATCTAAATTGCTTTGAGAAAGGGCAGAGTGAATTTGGGCCTGAAAAAAAATGTATCGATTAATTTGATTTGTGGTTTCCAAAGATATAAGTCTGGGAGGCTGCAAAAATGCAGCTTGGTGGGCAGGAATTGAGCTGCTTTCTATCCCTGCGTTAGATGACGGTGCCAATCTAATTTACCGTGACTAATCCCAGGAAGACTTCAAATTGACATGTTATGATAAAACTGAGCACCGCTTTAGTAAGAACTGACTATACAATATGACTAATTCCTTTAAATCAGAGTCGACAAAAACAGCGATGCATTCATTTGCCTCACGTCAATGGAATGTCTAATGTAACCTGATGCATGTACTGTGGACTTGTCGTTCACTACGAGTTGCTGCTGTGATTTATGAAGGTCCACGTTGTAGAGAAGAGAAATGTTGATACAACTTTGGAGGGGCTAGAGACGTTAGCACACACAATGTTTAGAAATGTTTAAGAGCCGCGGGTGGCGCAGTGGTTAGAGTGCAGTACTGCAGGCTCCTTCTGCTGGCTGCCGGCTGCCGGCTGCCTGTAATTTGGCAGTTCGAATCTCACTAGGCTCAAGGCTGACTCAGCCTTCCCATCTTTCCGAGGTGGGTAAAATGAGGACCCAGATTGTTGGGGACAATAGGCTGATTCTGTAAACCACTTAGAGAGGGCAAAGCCCCATGAAGTTCAGAAAAGAGACGCTGACTAGAAACAAATGTAGTAACGTTGTTTTCCTACAAAGAGGCCAAGAGCCATCGATGTTCTTTTAAGCCTTATGGGAGGGGCCAATCATCTCCTGGCCTTACTCCCGAGTTGTCCTTTTTGCTTTAGCTGCTCTTGCCTTCTGGCAGCTCTTCTCATGCGTGCATTAGGAACAGGCTCCTCCTGTTCCTCTGCCTCTCTGCTGTCCACCTCTGGAGGCTCTGGAGTCCGTGCATTGCTCCCAGATGGCCCTGGCCCCATCTCTGCCTCTGATGCAAAGCTCTCGTCCAGGCCTTCCCCTGATTCCAGGACTGGTCCATTGTCCTCCCCAGCCTCCTCACTGTCCGACTCTGCTGCCAGCTCCGCAGGCTGCTGGCAGATCACTACAGTAACATCATTGGTACTCATAATGAAACATATTGTCTTTTAATTTTATTTATAAATACTGTTTTATGTTGGCTGTAAACCGCCCTGAGTCCTTCGGGAGAAGGGCGTATAGAAATTTTAATAATAATAATAATAATAATAATAATAATAATAATAATAATAATAATAATAATAATAATAATAATAATAATAATCTGAAAGAAAACCACCAAGTTCAGAGAGCATCAAGGACCTACACTAGCCAGCCTTCTCCAATTGAGACCCTTCCAAATGTCCTACACTCTAAGTCTTATCATTCATGAACCAGCAGATAACCAGCCCCTCATCACTTCTACAAATACTTCTGCTGGTGTTGAGGGTAGCAGGCACTTATAGCAATAGCACTTAGACTCATATGCCACTTCACCCTTTACCTTCTTCATTTCAATCAATCAATCAATTTCTATAGCTGTCTGTCTCATCACTCTGGGTGACTTAACTTCTAAAATAATGTGACTGAAGTAGAGCAATTGGACCTGGTGAAAAGGCCAAAAATTATGGGGTTTGTTTGTCCCAACACATCTGGAGCAGAGGTAGGTTTCAGCCGGTTCTGACCAGTTCTGGAGAACCGGTAGTGGAAATTTTGAGTAATTCGGAGAACTGGTAAATACTACCTCTGATCAGCTCCGCCCACTTCTATTCTCTGCCTCCTGAGTCCCAGCTGATCAGGAGGAAATGGGGATTTTGCGGTATCCTTCCCCTGGAGAGGGGAGGGAATGGAGATTTTACAGTATCCTTCCCCTGGAGTCTGGAGGGAATAGAGATTTTACAGTATCCTTCCCCTGGAGAGGGGCGGGAATGGAGATTTTACAGTTTATTTATTTATTTATTTATTTATTTATTTTATTTTATTTGCATTTATATCCCGCCCTTCTCCGAAGACTCAGGGCGGCTTACACTATGTCAAGCAATAGTCTTCATCCATTTGTATATTATATACAAGGTCAACTTATTGCCCCCAACAATCTGGGTTCTCATTTTACCTACCTTATAAAGGATGGAAGGCTGAGTCAACCTTGGGCCTGGTGGGACTTGAACCTGCAGTAATTGCAGGCAGCTGCTGTTAATAACAGACTGTCTTTACCAGTCTGAGCCACAGAGGCCCTCAGTATCCTTCCCGTGCCATGCCCACCAAGCCATGCCACACCCACCAAGCCACACCCATAGAACCGGTAGTAAAAAAAATTTTGAAACCCACCACTGATCTGGAGGATTGTTGTTTTGAGAAGGCTGGATCTGTTTGGAAGCCCTGCCCATCCTCACTCCGCCACCCACCCACCCCCGCAGAGTTCAGTATAAGATGGGTGTCTATATAAATGTTTTACGTAAATAAATAAAAACCTTGACCAAATCTTCTCTATATTCTTCAACCCTTCTCTACTCAGTCAATTGCTTTCGGTACAGTTACCATAGTGCTTTGATCAATATGAAAGAATAATGGAATGCTAACCCATGGGGAGAACAGAATAATTCTTTTTTTTTTTTAACCTATGCTTCATTTCTTTCTTTCTGTAATAGTCTTCCATCTGTCTGGGATGATCTGTTGTCACAATTGTTTGTTTATTTTGCATGGGGTTGGAAGCTATTCTGAACGTCCCCTTTTTGTTCTGTTTGATGGAACAGCTTTGTTATTTCTGAATGTTTCTCTCGGCGTACAAAAAAAGAGCTTTTCTTCTTTCTTTTCAAAATCAGCTGGTGTTGAGGAAATCTGTTTTACTGCCTTGGCAGAAAGACATCGACTTTGTAGAAAATGACAAGGAGTAGCCATCCAATTTGGCTCCTATTCTCCCTTCGAGAACTAAGCATTTTCTTCCATTTGTACATTTACGTCCCCTTCATTATTTTTTCCACTTCTGGCTTTCATTACTGCTTTCATAAAGAATAGGTGAGATCTGAGACTTTGAATTTCCTCCCCTCCCTTCATCAAAGCACTGAAAATAATGAAAAAAACTTCTGTTCTTGGGATAATTATAACTCGGAGAAAAAGAAGGTGGGTTTACTTTCCATTTTGCCTGATCCGAAATAGTCAGGGTCTACAAATGATAGCCTTCCTATCATATCTGTTGATGTACAGTATTTTTTTGGACTATAAGACGCACTTTTTTGACTCCCAAAAGGGGGCAAAAATATCTGTGCATCGTATAAACCAAATATTGCCAAAGCCCCAACCACTCGCCAGCCATTTTTTGGACTCTGCATGCCCTGTTTTGGGGCCTTTTTTTGGCCTTTTTCAGGCCTTTTTTTTTTGGCCCATTTCCGAGGCTTTTTTCTGCCTGTTTTGGAGGCTTTTTTGGTCCATTTTTGAGGCTTTTTTGGTCCATTTTTGAGGCTTTTTTGGTCCATTTTTGAGGCTTTTTGGATCCATTTTGAGGCTTTTTCTGCCTGTTTTTGAGGCTTTTTTGGTCCATTTTTGAGGCTTTTTGGATCCATTTTGGGGGCTCTTTTGGCCTTTTTCAGGCCTTTTTTTGGCCCATTTCCGAGGCTTTTTTCTGCCTGTTTTTGAGGCTTTTTTGGTCCATTTTTGAGGCTTTTTGGATCCATTTTGGGGCTTTTTCAACTTGTTTTGAGACTTTGAAAAAGCCTCAAAACGGCTGAAAAAGCCCTGAAAACAGGACAAAAAAGCCCCCCAAATGGGCCAAAAAAGCCTTAAAAATGGGCCAAAAAAGCCTTGAAAATGGGCCAAAAAGCCAAAAAATGGGCCCCAAAGCCCTGAAAACAGGCCAAAAAAGCCTCAAAAATGGGCTGAAAAAATCCCCCAAAATGGGCTGCAAAAAGCCTTGAAAATGGGCCCAAAAAGCACCAAAAACAGGTCACAGGGCCTCTGGTGGCTCAGCGGACTAAGTCTGTCTGTTGTTAACACAGCTGCTTGCAATTACTGCAAGTTCAAGTTTCGAAAGCACGTAAAAAATGCAAGTAGAAAAAATAGGGGCCGCCTTTGGTGGGAAGGTAACAGCGTTCCGTGCGCCTTTGACGTTGAGTCATGCCGGCCACATGACCATGGAGACGTCTTCGGACAGCGCTGGCTTTTTGGCTTTGAAACGGAGATGAGCACCGCCCCCTAGAGTCGGCAACGACTAGCATGTATGTGCGAGGGGAACCTTTACCTTTACCTTTAAGTCAAGGACTACCAGTGTATGAGATAGTGCACTTTGTCTTGAGTCTGAATGAACACAGGTTCAAATCCCCATCCCGTTCCAAAATCAGGAGAAATTGGCTGCAAGTCATTATCTTTGTTGGCAGTTCTTTAAAAAAAAAAAAGGCATTAATGCCAGAAAGCTAGCTATCTTCCTTCAGCGAAATAATGCATTTTCAAAAGCGGTAGGTTAATTAAAAGAAGCCTTCGAGAAGAGAAATGTGGAATGGATAATAGTAATGAAAAGCTCTCTTCCTATTTTCTTCAAATCTGGAGAAGTTCGCTTGTAGCCTGAATATTAAATTGTTTAAACTGGATTTCTGCCTCCGCTTTTATCAAGCTTGCATAAAATTCCAGTATTGCTTAAGAAAAGAACTTGGCAGATGTCTATCCATCTTGAAATGAAATCTTAATCTCATTCTAGAAAATTCTATTTGTTTTACAGTCCCAACATTCTCCTCCTGACAGAAGATTTATGAGAAAATAATATATATCGGTGTCTAATGAAAATAAATGAAACAAGATGAGGAGAACTAAAATACTTCAGATAGGACATTATATTTTGGTCATTTGATGATGTTTCATCAAATGACCAAAAAGAGTGCAGAGAAGAACAACAAAGATGATGAGGGGACTGGAGGCTAAAACATACAAAGAACGGTTGCAGGAACTCGGTATGTCTAGTTTAATGAAAAGAAGGACTAGGGGAGACATGATAGCAGTGTTCCAGTATCTCAGAGGCTGCCACAAAGAAGAGGGAGTCAAGCTATTCTCCAAAGCACCTGAGGGTAGAACAAGAAGCAGTGGGTGGAAACTAATCAAGGAGAGAAGCAACTTAGAACTAAGGAGGAATTTCTTGACAGTGAGAACAATCAATCAGTGGAACAAACTTGCCTCCAGAAGTTGCGAATGCTCCAAGACTGGAAGTTTTAAAGAAGAGATTGGACAGCCATTTGTCTGAAATGGTAGAGGGTTTCCTGCCTGAGCAGGGGGTTGGACTAGAAGACCTCCAAGGTCCCTTCCAATTTCTGTTGTTCTGCTCTGTTCTGATCTATTTCCCAATATTCTATTCTATTCTGTTCTGTTCTGTTCTGTTCTGTTCTGTTCTGTTCTGTTCTATTCTATCTCTGTCTCTCTCTCTGTCTCTGTCTCTGCCTGCCTGCCTGCCTGTCTGCTTATCTATCTATCTATCTATCTATCTATCTATCTATCTATCTATCTATCTATCTATCTATCTATCTATCTACCTACCTACCTACCTACCTACCTACCTACCTACCTACCTACCTACCTACCATCTTTCTTCATCTATCAAGTTTCTTCGTCTGTCTGTTTGTCTGTCTGTCTGTCTATCTATCTATCTATCTATCTATCTATCTATCTATCTATCTATCTATCTATCTATCTATTTATCTACCATCATCTATCTATCAAGTTTGCAGATGACACCAAGCTGGCAGGAATAGCCAACACTCCAGAAGATAGGCTCAAGTTACAGAAAGATCTTGACAGACTTGAACATTGGGCGCTATCTAACAAAATGAAATTCAACAGTGAAAAAAGTAAGGTTCTACATTTAGGCCAAAAAAACAAAATGCACCAGTACTGTATATGTGGTACCTTGCTCAATAGTAGTACCTGTGAGAGGGATCTTGGAGTCCTAGTGGATAACCATTTAGATATGAGCCAGCAGTGTGCAGCAACTGTTAAAAAAGCCAACACAGTTCTGGGCTGCATAAACAGAGGGATAGAATCAAGATCACGTGAAGTGTTAGTGCCACTTTATAATGCCTTGGTAAGGCCACACTTGGAATATTGCATCCAGTTTTGGTCGCCACGATGTAAAAAAGATGTTGAGACTCTAGAAAGAGTGCAGAGAAGAGCAACAAAGATGATTAGGGGACTGGAGGCTAAAACATATGAAGAACGGTTGCAGGAACTGGGTATGTCTAGTTTAACAAAAAGAAGGACTAGGGGAGACATGATAGCTGTGTTCCAATATCTTAGGGGCTGCCACAAAGAAGAGGGAGTCAGACTGTTCACCAAAGCACCTGAGGGTAGAACAAGAAGCAATGGGTGGAAACTGATCAAAGAAAGAAGCAACTTAGAACTAAGGAGAAATTTCCTGACAGTTAGAACAATTAATAAGTGGAACGACTTGCCTTCAGAAGTTGTGAATGCTCCAACACTGGAAATTTTTAAGAAAATGTTGGATAACCATCTGACTGAGATGGTGTAGGGTTTCCTGCCTGGGCAGGGGGTTGGACTAGAAGGCCTCCAAGGTCCCTTCCAACTCTGATGTTATGTTATGTTATGTTATGTTATGTTATGTTATGTTATGTTATGTTATGTTATGTTATGTTATGTTATGTTATGTTATGTTATGTTATGTTATGTTATGTTATGTTATGTTATGTTATGTTATGTTATGTTATGTTATGTTATGTTTCTTCATCTGTCTGTCTGTCTATCTATCTATCTATCTATCTATCTATCTATCTATCTATCTATCTTATCTATCTATCATATCTATCTACTGTATCTGTCTGTCTATCTATCTATCTATCTATCTATCTATCTATCTATCTATCTATCTATCTATCTATCTATCTATCTATCTACCTACCTACCTACCTAACTAACTAACTAACTACCTCTCTCTCTCTCTCTGTCTATATCTACATCTATATAACTATAGCTACATAGCTACATCTATATCTCTCTTTATATCTATATCTACTATATATCTATAATTATATATCTACATCTATATATCTCTAATCTATATTTATACCTCTATCTATCTATCTATCTATCTATCTATCTATCTATCTATCTATCTATCTATCTATCTATCTATCTATCTATCCATCTATCCATCTATATATCTGTAGCTAATCTCTACATGTATATTTATATCTGTAAATGTATATGTATATCTAATCTATGTTTACAGTACATCTATATATATAACGTATCTGTATCCAATTTCAATTGTGGTCGTACGTTGAGGACTACTTGGAGTTTCTGAGCACTGCTTCTTTCTATTCTGTTAACTGGAAAATCTTGGGCAGAAATCGGGACCTTCTACATTCAACCATTATGCTCCACCTCTAAGCCAAGGAAAACAGATCATGGTCCTTTGGGTATGACTGAGCTGCAATTACCAGCCACTCAAGGTAGTTTATCAATGAGAATTGGTCTCGGAGTTGTGATTGCAATTCACCCACAAATTGAACATGAAGGTCACACCTTCCCGCCTTTCCCCAATTCATCGTTGAGAGTTTCGTAACCGAAGTAGGTCACGATTAGGTAATTCAAAATGGTATTAATAACAACACTGCTCTTCTTCTTCCGCATTCTGCTTACCTCAACATGTTTCTCTAAGTCCCCATGTCAGCCGCCTACACAAAAGCATCACAATGATTTTGCAACTTGGTAAAAGAGAATGACAACCTGCAAACATACGTAATTTTGCATCTGTGCACCGTTCTCAAAATAAACCCTGCTGTATTTGGATTTTGAGCATTAGCACCGTTAGCAACAAAGACGATTAGGGGACTGGAAGATAAAATATATGAAGAACAGTTGCAGGAATTGGGTATGTCTAGTTTAGTGAAAAGAAGGACCAGGAGTGACATGATAGCAGTGTTCCGATATTTGATGGGCTGTTCTCCAAAGCACCTGAAGGCAAGTCAAGAAGCAATGGATAGAAACTAACTAAAGAGAGAAGCAACCTAGAACTAAGGAGAAACTTCCTGACAATAGGAATTATCAACCAGTGGAATGGCTTGCCTTAGGAAGTTGTGGGTACTCCATAACTGGAGGCTTTTAAGAAGAGACTGGACATCCATTTGTCTGGAGTGGTTGACCATGGAGTTCTACTAGAAGACCTCCAAAGTCTCTTCCAATCCTGTTATTCTGTTATCTACTTTCAGGATTCATCTCTTCCACTTAGCTGTCCTTGGCAGACAGTAAGATGTATTGACCTATCTAAGACATCAAATTAATCTAAAAGAATTTTCTCGGAATTCAGAATGACAAAACTGTTAAGTAAAAACTCCTGAAGTTCCTCTTTATTTACCTTGCTCTGATAATAGTTATTACTCGTTGCTCGTATGTACACTTGAGAGCTTATGCCCTGGAAACAAATTCCTCGTGTGTCCAATCACATTTGGCCAGTAAAGTATTCTGTTCTGTTCTGTTGTGTTGTGTTCTGTTCCGTTCCGCTCTGTTTTCTATTCCGTTCTATTTTCTATTCTATTCTATTTTCTTTTCTATTCTATTTTCTTTTCTATTCTATTCCACTCTACTCTATTGTACTCTACTCTGTTTTCCATTCCATTCCATTCCATTCTATTCTATTCTATTCTATTCTATTCTATTCATTTTCCAATTTTCTATTCTATTCTATTTTTCAGTATTCTGTTCTGTTCTGTTGTGTTCTGTTGTGTTCTGTTCTGTCCTGTCTTATCCTATCCTATCCTATCCTATCCTATCCTATCCTATCCTATCCTATCCTATCCTTATTTTATTCTATTCTATTCTATTTTCTATTCTATCTTCTATTCTATTCCACTCTACTCTACTCTGTTTTCTTTTCGTTTCTATTCCATTATTTTCCACTATTCTATTCTATTCTATTCTATTCTATTCTATTCTATTCTATTCTATTATTTTCCAGTATTCTATTCTATTCTATTCTATTCTATTCTATTCTATTCTATTCTATTCTATTCTATTATTTTCCACTATTCTATTCTATTCTATTCTATTATTTTCCACTATTCTATTCTATTCTATTCTATTTTCCAGTATTCTGTTCTGTTCTGTTGTGTTCTGTTGTGTTCTGTTCTGTTCTCTCCTGTCTTATCCTATCCTATCCTATCCTATCCTATCCTATCCTATCCTATTTTATCCTATCCTTATTTTATTCTATTCCATTCTATTTTCTATTCTATTCTACTCTACTCTACTCTGTTTTCTTTTCTTTTCTATTCCATTATTTTCCATTATTCTATTCTATTCTATTCTATTCTATTCTATTCTATTCTATTCTATTCTATTCTATTCTATTCTATTCTATTCTATTCTATTCTATTCTATTCTATTCTATTCTTTTCCAGTATTCTATTCTATTCTATTCTATTCTATTCTATTCTATTCTATTCTATTCTATTCTATTCTATTCTTTTCCAGTATTCTATTCTATTCTATTCTATTCTATTCTATTCTATTCTTTTCCAGTATTCTATTCTATTCTATTCTATTCTATTCTATTCTATTCTATCCTAATTTTCCAATTTTCTATTCTATTCTATTTTCCCGTATTCTGTTCTGTTCTGTTCTGTCCTGTCCTGTCCTGTCCTATCCTATCCTATCCTATTCCTCAGTGTCCACTATCACTGGAGAATACTAAGAAGATCGATTCTTTCATAAAATGTATGCAGGACAGTTGATATTTCAGGTTTCAGAAAAAACATTTTTAAAAAATGTTTTAAAACATTTTTTAGGGGCCTCTGTGGCTCAGACTGGTAAGACAGTCTGTTATTAACAGCAGCTGCTTGCAATTACTGCAGGTTCAAGCCCCACCAGGCCCAAGGTTGACTCAGCCTTCCATCCTTTATAAGGTAGGTAAAATGAGGACCCAGATTGTTGGGGGCAATAAGTTGACTTTGTATATAATATACAAATGGATGAAGACTATTGCTTGACATAGTGTAAGCCGCCCTGAGTCTTTGGAGAAGGGCGGGATATAAATGCAAATAAAAAAAAAAAAAGTTGTTGCAGGTGCTCACCATCAGGATTGGAAAAGGAGAAAGGCAGGAGAAAAAATGAATTTGCAGCTATAACTGGCAAACATAATCACTCTTAATCTTTAACAGTTTTCTGCCTCAAAATTTATTTAAGAACATAGGTAGGTTATCTTATAAGTGTGTTTTCCTGAGTTCCTGAGATCATTTTTCTCTTCTTAAATCTCTTTTGTCTTATTGTTCAGTGTCTATTTGAGCTTTTTAAAAAAAACATATAACAAAAGGAGAAATTAAATTGCTCCTTGAATTGTTCAAGCCGGTATCCACTTAATGCTAGAAAATCTATTCTCAGCACTTCAGCTTAATGTAGGATCAGAAAAAGAGATACTCACATGCTAATTATCTATAATGGAGTTTACCTCCAGAGGCTGACTCAAAATAGATTGTCCCAAAAGTGTTTTTTTTTAAAAGAGGCAACTGGACTTTCTTGTTTTTCTTTGAAGATGTTTCGCTTCTCATCCCAGAAGCTTCTTCAGCTCTGATTGGATGGTGGGGAAGGGAAGGATTGATATTCCTTGCAGACAGCTGGCCATTTGTATCCTTTTAGAGCAGGGGTCTCCAACCTTGGCAACTTTAAGACTTGTGGACTATAACTCCCAGAGTTCCTCAGCCAGCTTTGCTGTATTAAGATTAAAAAAAATAGGGAAAAAGAATATTTTGGCAGAAATTGTAACTACGTAAAATGTATTTGGATATGACAAGTTGTATAAGACACGATATGGTCAATACTCTGTTCATAAAATATGTGGGTGTGCGTGAAAGAAAAAAACAATAAAACTTAATTAAAAAAAAAATATTTTTTTTATCCAGATGCTTGTTTCTCCTCCATTACCACAATTTTCCAGGATGTATTGAATCATCTGTAACAACATCGCCAGAAAGGCATTAAGGGTTGTAAACCTAATCTTGCACAGCTTCTTCTCTGGTAATATTATACTACTAACTAGAGCAGGGGTGTCCAAAGTTTTTTTGGTGAGGGCCAAATACAGAAAAATAAGCAAAGGCCCAGGCCACACCATTGAACGGGGGGGGGGGGTGAATTTTTTTTCGTACCAGTTCTGTGGGCGTGGCTTATTTTGGGGTGTGGCTTGGTGGTCATGTGACTGGTGGGCGTGGCTAACTGCTCATGTGACTGAGTGGATGTGGCTATGGGCATAGAAACTACTCAGAGGGCTAAAAAAAGTAATTTTTGACCAGTCCTCACACTTATGACCATCCTCACATTTATGCCCATTGCAGCATTTTTAACAACCATATCACTCATTTCACAACTGCTTCTCTTCACCACGGTTACAAGATAGGGTGCAAAATGTAAAGATAGTTGTAGGTGTGAGGACCAGTCAAAAGTGTGAGGACAGGTCAAAAATAACTTTTCAGCCCTCTGAGTAGTCCTTATGCACAAAATGCTGCAACAGGCATAAATGATGACCGGTCATAAGTGTGAGGACTGGTCAAAAGTGTGAGAACCTGTCAGAAATCACTTTTTTCAGCCGTCTGGGTAGTCCCTATGCACAGTTTAGGCTTAAGTATACGAAAGTTTGGTGGTTGAGACACGAAGGACTTCACAGAGATGGCTATCAGTCATTCTGGATCTCAGTCTGCTTTTGTTCTGATTTAACAGAGAAAATGTTTGTTCACATATGTATGTTGAGCCGAACAGGCTCATCATTCTTTTTGCGTGGCGTCTCATCAGAGGAAACTTGGCATGATCCAAACTCTGATAGGAGTCAGGAGGAGAGAAGCTGATGTTGACTCTTCAGAGAATCATCACATTGCATTTCAATCAGTTCTAACTGCAGACTCTCCTCCACTTCTTCTGCATCCACCAGGAAGGGGGTCGAGAACAGCTTGATTTGTTTTTCAATGACAGAAAAATCTTGAAAACGCTGGTTGAATTCTGTCACAAGAGATGTAATTACAGAAACATATTTCTCCTTTTAGCAGAAAGGTCTGCCTTTGGAAAAGCAGACTTGATTTCAGACAGCGCAGGGAAGTGTGCAGTTTACAATATGTGGATATCATCTTCATTTAAGGGGGGAAAATGTTTCATATTCATTCATCTTGGCCAGGGTGTCAAACTTGGTCTCTTTAAGACTTGTGGACTTCAACTCCCAGAGTCCTCAGCCAGCAAAGCTGGCTGAGGAACTCTGGGAATTGAAGTCCACAAGTCTTAAAGAGACCAGGTTTGACACCCTGATCTTGGCTTTTGTTTTGTATTTGGTATGAACTTGAAACTCCCTTCGTTATTCCCTGCCCAAGGGGTGGAGGCGCGAGGAGCCTCGCCAGGCGGCCCAAGGAAGGCGAGGGTAGAACTGCTGGGGTCGGGCACGGCCAGCAGCCTCTTTCCCGCTCGCCGCCTCCTCACCTGTTTCTCGATGGCTGTCACTGCCGCCACGCGTGTCTGACATGGGGAGGCGTGAGGAGCCTCACCAGGCGGCCCGAGGAAGGCGAGGGTAGAACTGCTGGGGTCGGGCACGGCCAGCAGCCTCTTTCCCGCTCGCCGCCTCCTCCGCCCCCTCCCTTCATTATTCCCCGCCCATGGGGAGGAGCCGTGAGCCTCGCAGCGAACCACCGGGCAAGCACCGGGAGGCGGCCGAAAAGGGCCATATTCAGTTATATTTTCAAAATTTGCTGCGGGCCAATAAAAACTGACCCGCGGGCCGCAGTTGGCCCGCGGGCCGCAGTTTGGACATTAAGATTAAAAAAAATAGGAAAAAAGAATATTTTGGCAGAAATTGTAACTACGTAAAATGTATTTGGATATGACAAGTTGTATAAGACACGATATGGTCAATACTCTGTTCATAAAATATGTGGGTGTGCGTGAAAGAAAAAAACAATAAAACTTAATTTTAAAAAAAATATTTTTTTTATCCAGATGCTTGTTTCTCCTCCATTACCACAATTTTCCAGGATGTATTGAATCATCTGTAACAACATTGCCAGAAAGGCATTAAGGGTTGTAAACCTAATCTTGCACAGCTTCTTCTCTGGTAATATTATACTACTAACTAGAGCATACAAAACATTTGCTAGACCAATTCTCAAATACAGCTCGTCTGCCTGGAACCCGCATTGCATATCGGACATTAATACAATTGAACGTGTCCAGAAAAATTTCATAAGAAGAGTCCTCCACTCCTTCGCTCGCAATGAAATACCTTATGCCACCAGACTTGAAATTTTGGGCTTAGACAACTTAGAACTACGCCACCTTCGGTATGACCTAAGCGTAGCTCATAAAATCATCTGCTACAATGTCCTTCCTGTCAATGACTACTTCAGCTTCAACCACAACAATACACGAGCACACAATAGATATAAACTTAAGGTAAACCACACCAAACTAGACCGCAGAAAATATGACTTCAGCAACAGAGTGATCAATGCCTGGAATGCACTACCTGTTGTGCCTTGCCCGCCTTCCTCTCCTCAGCCGGGCCACTCTCATCTCCTGCTATCTGAGCCAGAGACTGATAGTGAAGAAGAATAGCCTGGCATGCCTCCAGCCCCCAGCCCTGGCACCATGCCCGGACAGACTGAGCAAACAAACCTCCCTACAGCGTGTGAGCACGAAGCCAGCCACGAGCTAGAATTGCCGGCAGCTGAGCAGGAGGACGAAAAGTGGACAGATCCCCACTTCCGGAGAATGGAGAGATGACGTCAACAAAAGGAAGGGAGGGGCAGGCCTGGATAAGTGCTGAGTCATGGAGCCACACCCCATGGCTTATATAAAGGATCTGCTTTTTGGCATTCCTTGAGTCAGGCAAAGTCTCATCTGGTTGCTGAAGTCACACCTTGGATTCCTGCCTGCCCTGAGAAATCTGACAGGACTTTGGCAAAGCTGCAGAGGCTTCATGGCCACGCTTGATACAGACTTCCGAGACCCGGCCGTCAGAGGAGGAGTGGGACACGACACTACCTGACTCTGTGGTTTCATCCCAAAACCCCCAAAATTTTAACCTTAGACTGTCTACTGTTGACCTCCCCCAGTAGTGGGATTCAGATAATTTAACAACTGGTTCTCTGCATGAATGACCAGCTGGGTAGGTGTGGCTCGATGGTCATGTGACCATGTGGGCGTGGCCAACTCAACGTCACTCACCTCGATGGGTGCTTTGCTTTAGCTGTTACAATGTAATAAGGGTTAACCAGAGAGGCAGTTTCTGTAAGCAGGGCAATAAAGATTAGGCTAGAAACAACACCAGAATATTTCCTTCCTGCCTTCCTTACAGGATTAGCCCTGTAAAGTGGGAAAAAAAACAAAATAAGATTTCTTCCAACAACCGGTTCTCCGCTTAGAAAGTTAACAACCGGTTCTCCCGAATAGGTGCGAACTGGCTGAATCCCACCATTGACCTCACCCCATTCCTAAGAGGTCTATAAGGGGAGTGCATAAGCGCACCAGCGTGCCTACCATCCCTGTCCTAATGTTCCCTTTAATTGTATTCATTTTATGTATTCAATTCATGCCTATATATATTATCTAATATGTACTCGACAAATAAATAAATAAAAAATCTGCAAGATGGGTTGCAACAAACCTTCCTAACGCCATAGTTGGTAAATTCTCAGCTTTTTATTTTGTTAGATAAGAACAAAATAAATGCACAGCAGGGAGAACAGGGCAAGCTAATTTGCAATTTCCATTCAAGGAGCGCACTTACATTAAAAATGAACCAACAGTGTGGGCACATCTGCTTGTAAGGAATTACAGCTAATCCTTGCCTTATAGTCACAACTGAGTCTATGAAGTTTACAGAAGGGCATAAGCAAGATATCTTCACTGTGGAGAGTCACACGACGGTTGTGGGTTTTGTAGCGTTTACGCAATCAAAACACCACCTACAATTTTAGGTTCCTAGAAGTACACTGAGCTGACATTAATGGTGGTTAATATCAGTGATCCTGTCCGATGTCTCCCAACTTCAGCAAGTTTGAGATCAGGGGTGAAATGCTCCCAGTTCGGACTGGATCGCCTGATCTGGTAGCGATGGAGGAGCCTGTTCCTAATGCACGCATGAGAAGAGCTGCCAGAAGGCAAAAGCCCTACTCCCTAGTCTTCCTCTCTACTTGAACTGCTTTTACCATCTGGTAGCTCTTCTCATGTGTGCAGTAGGAACAGGCTCCTCCTGTTCCTTTGCCTCACTACTATCAGTCTCTGGAGGCTCCGGAGTCTGCACCTCACTTCCCGATGGCCCTGGCCTCACCTCAGCCACATCGCTGTCCGACTCCGTTGCCAGCTCCGTAGGCTGTTGACGAACCACAACAACGCTTCACTCAGATGCACCACCTCCATGCATGCTCAGGGCCTTCCATGCATGCGCAGAGCGTCAAAAACGTGGATAAATGGGACATGATGATGTCTGGGCCTCCCACAGCTGCAGTTACCAGTTCATTCGAACTGGATAGAAGCAGCTGAATACCATCACTGCACTGCAGCCAAAAACGGAGCTCGGGAGCCCATTTTTCTTGCTCGGGTCACCACAGATGCCCCTCCCGAAACAAGTGACATCAAGCTGGCCACACCCACCGTGGATCCCCCAAGGTCAAGCACAATCCTGATGTGGCCCTCGAATGAAATCGAGTTTGGGTTAGAATAGGAGAGGAGAAAAGAAAATTGCTCATTGTGAACCAATAGCAACATCTGCCCTCCGGCAAATAAAATGTTTATTCTCTGTAATTAATTTGCTTGCTTTATCCATGTGGATAAATCCATGGGAACGCAGTGGCTCAGGGGCTAGGATGTTGAGCTTGTCAATCGGAAGGTCGGCAGCTCGGAGGTTTGAATCCCTAGTACTGCCGTGTAACGGGGTGAGCTCCCACGACTTGTCCCAGCTTCTGCACACCTAGCAGTTTTGAAAGCAGGTAAAAAATGGAAATAGAAAAATAGGGACCACCTTTGGTGGGAAGGTAACAGCGTTCCGTGCGCCTTTGGCGTTTGGTCATGTGGCGTCATGCTGGCCACATGACCACGGAGACGTCTTCGGACAGCGCTGGCTCTTCGGCTTTGAAACGGAGATGAGCACCGCCCCCTTGGGAACGACTAGCACATATGTGCGAGGAGAACCTTTACCTTGACCTTTAAGTCAAGGATTACCAGTATATGAGATAGTGCACTTTGTCTTGAGTCTGAATGAACACAGGTTCAAATCCCAATCTGGTTCCAAAATCAGGAGAAATTGGCTGCAAGTCATTATCTTTGTTGGCAGGTTTTGTTTTGTTTTTTTGTTTTTTTGGTGGGAAGGTAACAGCGTTCCGTGCGCCTTTGGTGTTGAGTCATGCCGGCCACATGACCATGGAGACGTCTTCGGACAGTGCTGGCTCTTCGGCTTTGAAACGGAGATGAACACCGCCCCCTAGAGTCGGGAACAACTAGCACGTATGTGCGAGGGGAACCTTCACCTTTACCTATTCATGTGGTCATCATTTTGCCGTGTACCTAAAATAGAAAACTGCAGACATGCCGATGTTCTTCTACTTTCCTGATGATGCTCAAGAGGCCAGGGTAGCTTATCTTTTCTATTGTCTCCTTAAAATGAAAAAGAAAAAGAAAAAAAACCAGAAAGAAGCTATCGTGTTCTCGGCTTGCTACCATGTTGTGCAGAAGAACAGATGAAACGCGTTTGAAGCGTGGTGGGGTGGGGTGGGGGATAAAACTGCAGGTGTGTATCCCAAATCACCTTTTCTCAAATGCTGTATCGTGATCCGAATGCCAAAGTATGCTTACAGTAGTATATATAGCATAGAAAAGCAATGGGCTTTTGGTGATTGATCCTCAAAGTCCAGTATTTTTGTTATTGCTTCTGAGGCTGATCGTTGGGTATTTGTCACTGTATGAGTCTTATTTACATCGCCATTCCATAAACTCCAAAATATGGGGGAATGGAATGGAATGGAAGGAAGTGGGGTGGGGTGGAGTGGAGTAGGAGTAGGAGTAGGAGTAGGAGTAGGAGTAGGAGTAGGAGTAGGAGTAGGAGTAGGAATAGGAATAGGAATAACATAGCATAGCATAGCATAGAATAGAATAGAATAATGGAATGAAGAATAGAATAGAATAGAATAGAATAGAATAGAATAGAATAGAATAGAATAGAATAGAATAGAATAGAATATTGGAGTAGAATAATGGAATAGGAATAGGAGTAAGAGTAGGAATAAGGATAGGAATAGGAATAGGAATAGAATAGAATAGAATAGAATAGAATAGAATAGAATAGAATAGAATAGAATAGAATAGAATAATGGAGTAGAATAATGGAATAGGAATAGAGTAGAGCAGAGTAAGTAGTGCAGAATAGAGTAGAGTAGAGTAGAATAATGGAATGTGGAATAGAATGAAATGCAATGGAATGGAAAGGGACAGAACAGAAGAATGGAATGAAGAATGGGATGGGGTGGAGGGAGTAGGAGTAGGAGTAGGAATGGAATGGAATGGAATGGAATGGAATGGAATAGAATAGAATAGAATAGAATAATGGAGTAGAATAATGGAATAGGAATAGAATAGAGTAGAGTAGAGTAGAGTAGAGTAGAGTAGAGTAGAGTAGAGTAGAGTAGAGTAGAGTATAGAGTAGAATAGAGTAGAGTAGAGTAGGACAGGACAGGACAGGAGAGGACAAGTCTCCCAAATACACCATTACTACTGACTTGTGGATTGTCCCCTTTCTTGGACGAACAGCTTTGAATGTTCACGCAAGCTACTTGGAACTTTCAAAATGAAATGAAAAAGAGATGAAAACAAGCATGTCCATAAAAACTAAGCAGGATAACCTTTAGCTAAACATTTTTCGCATAGTGCTTAGAATCAATTTTGCTGCTCAGCCCTTCAGCACTCTCTGAGCTATCTTCAAAGGCTTTCTCCAGAATGTAAGGGTACTTATTCTCTCCCATCACCATCTCTGCTCTTTTTCTACGTCTGGCCTATTTAAATATGCATTATTTCAGTCTTCTTATCGGAGGACTTAGCTCAACATGATGCACTATAAGCAAACTGTCACTTTGAAAATTAGAAAATTAATAGATACGGGCTGATATGGATTAGGGCGCTTTAGATGACTCTTATTTTCAAATACGGAGTATTTGCCCAAAGTAGAGTGAAATTTGTTGATGCGTATTGAAGTCCCGAGTGAGAATTTGTTTTAAGTTGATGAACTTCATCGTTGATTTACTGCATAATTGCCCTGACAATTTAATGCGGAAGGTTTGAAAATTCAAGCTGCAAAGGACAATGTGCTTAAACCCCCACATCTACTGCAGTTCTGGCTAATTCAAACTCCCCGCCAACATTTCAGAATAGAATAGAGCTGGAAGGGACCTTGGAGGTCTTCTAGTCTGACCCCCTGCTCAAGCAAGAGATGCTATATCATTTCATCATTCCAGTCTGTATCTTAAAAGCCTCCAGTGTTGGAGCATGAACAACTTCTGGTGGCAGGCTGTTCCACTGGTTAATTGTCCTCACCGTTAGGAAATTTCTCCGTAATTCCAGGTTGCTTCTCTCCTTGACCAGTTTCCATCCGTTGTTTCTTGTCTTGCCTTCTGGTGCTTTGGAGAATAGGTTTACCTCCTCTTCTTTAGAACAGAATAGAATAACAGAGTTGGAAGGGACCTTGGAGGTCTTCTAGTCCAACCCCCTGCCCAGGCAGGAAACCCTAGACCATTTCAGACAAATGGTTATCCAACATCTTAAAAACTTCCAGGGTTGGAGCATCCATAACTTCCAGAGGAAAGCCGTTCCACTGACTAATTGTTCTCACTGTCAAGAAATCCCTCCTTAGTTCTAGGTTGCTTCTCTCCTTGATGAGTTTCCACCTGTTGCTTCTTGTCCTACTCTTAGGTGCTTTGGAGAATAGATTGAGCCTCTCTTCTTTGTGGCAGCCCCTGAGATATTGGAACACAGCTATCAGGTCTCCCCTAGTCCTCCTTTTCATTACAATTGCAATTATTTGCAGTTTGCTTGCTTGCTTGCAATTACTGCAGGTTCAAGTCCCACCAGGCCCAAGGTTGACTCAGCCTTCCATCCTTTATAAGGTAGGTAAAATGAGGACCCAGATTGTTGGGGGCAATAAGTTGACTTTGTATATAATATACAAATGGATGAAGACTATTGCTTGACATAGTGTAAGCCGCCCTGAGTCTTCGGAGAAGGGCTGGATATAAATGCAAATAAATAAAAAAAAAAATTAGACTAGAAAGCAGAGGTGGTATTCCAATTTTTTTACTACCGGTTCTGTGGGCGTCGCTTGGTGGGTGTGGCCAGGGGATGTGATAGGCAGCCCTCGGCCTCCTGTACCCGCCCCCTGGGAGCAAAAACGGGCCACAGGAAGGGCGCGCCACCCCCCACCCCACTCTGTGCTCAATTTTGGGCGTAAGAGACCTCCCTGCACTTACCAGGGAGCCAATATGGGGCATACCTGGAAGGGGAGGGGCAGGAAGGGAGGGGCCAGCCAGCAATTTAACTACTGGTTCAAACCGGTTGAATCCCATCAGTGCTAGACAGACATACCCAATTCCTGCCACCGGAATTATATATTTCAGCCTCCAGTCCCCTAATCATCTTTGTTGCTCTTCTCTGCACTCTTTCTAGAGTCTCTCCACATCTTTTTTTTTACATTGTGGCTTGACTCCCCCTTCTTTGGGGCAGCCCCTCAAATACTGGAATAGTGCTATCGTGTCACCCCCTAGTCCTCCTTTTCTCTAGACCTGCCAAATCCAAATCCTGCAATTGTTTATGTCAAAAAAATTTTTTAAAATCTTTGGCTTAAGAAACTGATAGCGGCACAATTAATGCATTCCTATGAATCCGTGTGAATCTTTTTGTACAGCCTGCAGGTGTTACTGAAAAAAAACCCAACATGTTTGGCAAATTTGCAGTCTCTTTCCGTTCAACGTGAGATACAGATATCTCAGACGTGCCTGGATAGATACTGTCCTTTCGTCCTCCCAAATGCAGAATTTCAGTCACAATTATAGAATGAAGAGTTGTTTCTTTCAAAGATGTCCAAGACAAATTCCTTGTGTGTCCAATCACACTTGGCCAATAAAAAAACAAAACTATTCTATTCTATTCTATTCTATTCTATTCCATCCCATTTAATCCTATCCTATCCTATCCTATCCTATCCTATCCTATCCTATTCTATTCTATTCTATTCTATTCTATTCTATTCTATTCTATTCTATTCTATTCTATTCTATTCCATCCCATTTAATCCTATCCTATCCTATCCTATCCTATCCTATCCTATCCTATCCTATCCTATCCTATCCTATCCTATCCTATTCCATCCCATTTAATCCTATCCTATCCTATCCTATCCTATCCTATCCTATCCTATCCTATTCTATGTCCAGTTCTACAAGGCAAAATGAAATGTTTGCAAAGCCATGGATTTTCTGTGAGATTATGGGATGTCCACAAGTTCAGGTGAAATGAGAAAATGCCAGAGATTCCAACTTTGTGTTGGAGAAACACAACTTTGTGTTCTCTCCTTGAATGATGGCAGGCTAAAAACACTTCTTTATAAACCACCCAGAGTCAATTAAAGGAGACGGGCAATGTGGAAATTAATTCATTAAAACAGGAAACCACCCTGAAACTTCAGTGACAGATGTAGGTCTACTGCTGTGATGCCGAACCTATGGAATGTGTGTGCCACAGATGGTGCGCGGTGCCTTCTCTGTGGGCACACGAGCCGTTGCCCCAGTTCAGCTCTGCCGTGTATGCGTGCAAGCCTCCTGCTGGCCAACTGGTCGTTGGGTCTCATGTGCGGGAGGCGCGTTCAGGGGTGGGCTTCCAAAATTTTAGCATGGAGTTCTCTGCTCGGGTGGGCGTGACCATGGTGGGCGTGGCCTAGTCGGCCTCTTGCACCATGGCATGGGGGGGTGTTTTTGCCCTCCCCAAACTCTATAGGCTTTCTTTGAACTTCCAGGAGGGCGAAAACGGCTGTCGTGTCCCCCTCCCCCTCCGACGATCGGGTCAAGAAAGTCCGTATCAAACGTGGCAACGAAGCCTCTGCAGCTTTGCCAAATTTCTTCGAGGTTTATCAGGGCAGGCAGGAGTCCAAGTTGTGACTTCAGCGATAGAGTCCGATATTAGCAAACTCGATGAGACTTTGCTTGACTCAAGGTTGGAATGCCAAAAGCAGGTCCATTATATAGGCTGTGGGGTGTGGCTCCATGACTCAGCATTTATCCAGGCCTGCCCCTCCCTTCCTTCTGCTGGCGTCGCCTCTCAGATCTCCGGAAGCGAGGATCCTCCCACTTTGAATTCTCTTCAGCTAGATCTGCTGTCAGTAATTCCAGCACGTGGCTGGCTTCCTGCTCACACGCTGTAGGAGTGAAGTTTATCGGGCTTGCCTGTTCGCTCCTGACATCCTGTCTGGGCATGGGGCAGGGGCCGGGGGCTGGAGGCATGACAGGCCGTTCATCTTCATTATCAGACTCGGAGTCTGATAACAGGCCTGGGTGGAGACGGGAGGGGCCCGGCTGAGGAGAGGAGGGAGGACGAGGCACAACAACGGCCTCCCCAGTCTCCAGAGGCCCTCTGGAGGCCAGAAATGTTTCTGGCCTTCTTAAACTTCCAGTAGGCCCATTTTTCGCCCTCCCTGAGCCTCTGCGCGCACCCTGCACTTACCTGCATCTAAAACGGGCTGTGTGGGGACTCCAGGGAGGGGAGGGGTGGGTGGGGCCAGCCAGGTGTGGGATTTGGGGGTTCTCCGAACTGCACAGAATTTTAGCTAGAGGTCCTCCTGAAACCCCGTGAACCTCCAACAGGAGCATTGCATGCTGGGGTATGTGCACATATTCATGGGCGAGTGGGGCATGTGCAGGAGGGCATGCACACATGCACGGGGTGCATGGGGCATGCGGGAAGGCACACACACATTGCATTTTGGGGGTTCAGGCACACGCGCTCACATTCACATGTGCACACGCATGCCTTGGGCAGTGGTGGGTTTCAAATTTTTTACTACTGGTTCTGTGGGTGTGGCTTGGTGGGCGTGGCATGGCTTGGTGGGTGTGGCTTGGTGGGCGTGGCAGGAGAAGAATTCGGTAAAATCTCCATTCCCACCCCACTCCAGGGGAAGGATACTGCAAAATCCCCATTTCCTCCCGATCAGCTGGGACTCGGGAGGCAGAGAATAGATGGGGGCGGGGCCAGTCAGAATTTTTTACTACCGGTTCTCTGAACTATTCAAAATTTCCGCTACCGGTTCTCCAGAACTGGTCAGAACCTGCTGAAATCCACCTCTGGCTTTGGGCACTCGGTCCAAAAATGCTTAGCCGTCACTGGTCTAAGTGGGAGGATCCCTGCTTCCGGAGATCTGAGAGGCGACGCCAGCAGAAGGAAGGGAGGGGCAGGCCTGGATAAATGCTGAGTCATGGAGCCACACCCCACAGCCTGGAGATGTTTTTAAAAAGTCCATCATTTTAAGCAACAGCCTTTCAATGCTTTCTTATTATGTGCTCCCTCTCTCTCTGATGTTCCTCAGTTACAGAATTGCTTTTTCTTAAACATGTGAGGCTTACACTTCCTCAAGCTTTGTGATTTATTGGTCTACTTATTGGTGAGATTTATATCCCGTCTTTCCTCTAAGAGCTCACTTATCATAAGTAAGAGCTTTGCTGTTCATTATTCAGAGCCACACAATTTATACAAATGACGGCATTCCCCTCCGGCTCTTACCGCCGTTTGGAAATTGCCGAGTACCAGCATGGGATGGGTGGGGGGATCCTAGCTTCACTTTATGAATTTTATCCAAATGGATCTTGACAGATTTGAACAGACTGGGCCCTATCTAACAAAATGAAATCCAATGTAGAGAAAAGTAAAGTCTTAACACTTAGGCGCCAAAGGATCAAGGCCTTTGAACTCTGGTGCTGGAGAAGACTCCTGCGAGTCCCTTGGACTGCAAGGCGAACAAACAAGTCAGTCCTAGAGGAGATCAACCCTGACTGCTCTTTAGAAGGCCACATCCTGAAGAGGAAACTGAAATACTTTGGCCACCTAATGAGAAGGAAGGACTCCCTAGAGAAGAGCCAAATGCTGGGAAAGATTGAGGGCAAAAGAAGAACGGGACGACAGAGAACGAGGTGGCTGGATGGAGTCACTGAAGCAGTAGGCATGAATTTAAATGGACTCCAGAGGATGGTAGAGGACAGGAAGGCCTGGAGGAGCCTTGTCCGTGGGGTCGCGATGGGTCGGACACGACTTCTCAACTAACAACAAAAACAACACTTAGGCAAGAAAAACCAAAAGTTCACATATAGACTGGGTGAAACCAGGCTTCATAGCAGGAACTGTGAGAGGGATCTTGGAGTCTTAGCTAAATATGAGCCAAAGCACCTGGTCTGCCCCATACTGTTTCCCTTTCGCCTTTCAACTCCAATCCAGGAGCCCTCAGGCAGTCTTTTTCACAACAAACTATTTTGTACCAAATTTGAGTTTGCTGATAAAGAAAAAAAAATGACAGAAAAACACTTAATCTCTCCCCTGGCTCAGCTCAGCAGGGTGGAGGGGGGGATTAAGTGTTTTTCTGTCATTTTCAGCTGATAAAGGGAGGAGAACTTGTAGCTCAGAGGTTAATACAACTGCCTAATATGCAGGCAGCCCAAGTTCGAATCCGAGTAAGGGTATGGCTAGCTAAATAGCTTGAAATAGATCTATACTAGTGTCCCTTTATTTCTTTATCAGGAAACACAAATTTGGTACCATATAGATATATATAGATATAGATATAGATATGCAGGTTTTGGTATGTTTGGGTCTTTTCCCGTGTAAGATTGGAAGTATTTAGGCAACGTTTCGATGAGATCTTACTCATCATCTTCAGGCTTTGGCTTTGTTCTTATTGTTCTTTGCTCACATAAGAACAAAACCAAAACCTGAAGATGATGAGTGAGATCTCATCGAAACGTTGCCTAAATACTTCCAATCTTACACGGGAAAAGACCCAAACAAACCTACAAATATATATATATTTGGAACTGGAAATTTTTAAGAAAATGTTGGATAACCATCTGACTGAGATGGTGTAGGGTTTCCTGCCTGGGCAGGGGGTTGGACTAGAAGGCCTCCAAGGTCCCTTCCAACTCTGATGTTATGTTATGTTATGTTATATATATATATGTTTTCTGAGGTTTTCGCGGGTGTTTGTATGTAGGTCTTTGGTTATTCGGGTTTTCTCCTGCGTATTGCTCCCAGAAGCACGAAGCTGAAGCCTGAAGATGACGAATGAGACTTCGTCGAAACGTCGCCAAGACACTTCCAATTTTACATGGGAGAAAACCCAAATAACCAAAGACCTACATACAAACACCCGCGAATGTTTGTATGTATGTATGTATGAATGAATGAATGTTTCACAGGTGTTTGTATGTAGGTCTTTGGTTATTCGGGGTTTCTCCCACCTAAAATTGGAAGTTTCTTGGCGACATTTCGACGAAGTCTCATTTGTCATCTTCAGGCTTCAGCTCGTGCTTCTAGGAGCAATGTGTGCTTGCTGCGATCACGAAACAGCTGCGATCACACATTGCTCCTAGAAGCACGAAGCTGAAGCCTGAAGATGACAAATGAGACTTTGTCGAAACATCGCCAAGACACTTCCAAGACACTTCCAATTTTACGTGGGAGAAAACCTGAATAACCAAAGACCTACACACACACACACACACACACACACACACACACACACACACGTATGTATGTATGTATATATGTATATGTATATGTATATGTTTATGTTTATGTATATGTATAACAGTATATGATTACAGCACAAATACATGTGTCTGGCCAATGTTCCCAGGACCCTCATCATTTAGTGGTTGGAGTTACTGCAATATTGTAGAATTCTGCAACATTTGGAGGACTATGTGTTTTCTATCTTGCTCCACAGTCAAACATTACGCTTGTGTGTTTTTTGGTGACAAAATAAAATGTACAGAAATAAAACTGTTATCAAAACACCTTAAAAATAGCATGGGGTTCCATCAACAAGTCGATACCGTATGCCACGTATCACAGAGACCATCTCAAACGCAAAAGGTTTGAAGCAGTAGTGAAATCCAAATTTTTTTACTACCAGTTCTGTGGAAGTGGCTTGGTGGGCGTGGCAGGAGAAGGATACGGCAAAATCCCCATTCCCTCCCAACTCCTGGGGGAAGGATATTGCAAAATCTCCATTCCCACCCCACTCTGGGGCCAGCCAGAGGTGGTATTTGCCGGTTCTCCGAACTACTCAAAATTTCCACTACCGGTTCTCCAGAACCTGTCAGAACCTGATGGGTTTCACCCCTGGTTTGAAGGAGAAAGGAAGGTGCCACCAGAAGAAGATCGGGTTTAGGATCTTCCTGGAATCACTAGCCCTGTGGATTTATGGAAAGCCATCCAGGGAGTTAACCCTTCTTGCCATTCAACACAAGGGGACACCATTTCATCCTCTAAACCAGGGGTGTCCAAACTTGGCCCCTTGAAGAGTGGTGGACTTCAACTCCCAGAATTCCCCAGCCAGCATGAGCTATAAATATGAGCAAGTTGCTGGCTGGGGAATTCTGGGAGTTGAAGTCCACCACTCTTCAAAGGGCCAAGTTTGGACATCCCTGCTCTAAACTTTATTCAATGCGGCAAGATCCAGTAACGCTCTAAAAAAAAAAAAAAGCAATGGTATAACATTACAGCACAAATGACAACCAACAGTCCTGCTCCACAAAAGAGACCATGTGCTCCTAGCTAGAGACGCCACACCAGAGGTGGTATTCAGTCGGTTTGGACCAGTTCAGGCAAACCAGTAGCTTTGACGATCAGCTGGACTTGCCCGCCCACCCCGCCCTATCCTGTCCTTTATTTCCTGCTTTCTAGCTCATCTCAGTCACGCGGCACAGCTGCTTAACACCATCCCCCCTTGCTGTTCTATTTACCGTTGCTGACTTGGAAGGTAAGAAGCTCAGCTTCTAAGTGCTCCATTATCAGCGCTGCGTGCAACTGCTTTAGACCTGCATGTGCACAAAGGAAGTTACAAAGTATTTCTAGCAGAACTTCCAGTTTCTATAACAGCTTTTGTTCTGTCCTCCTCACCTCAGTCCGAGCGATGACTTAATTAGCCGGCAACTATCAGCTCTGGCAGCAAACTACTGAGTGTCTGCCAAGTGTCTCGGTTATCTCTCTTGATGCCGATGAGTCAACCAGGAACAAACAGTACTTCAGCTCTAGTTAAGCAGCTGATTTGCTTGCCACGAAGTGGTATAGCAGCCCTGCTGCTTTTATATCCTGTGGGGTGTGGCTCCATGACTCAGCACTTCCTAGGCTTGCCCCACCCCTGCTTCTGTTGTTCCCGCCTCTCCTGCCTATGAAACCTAGGGTCCAGCCAGGCCTGATTGCCATCAGCCATGTCTGGAGGCGTGGCCTGGGGAGGGGAAAAGAGTCAGGGGACGGAGGCCTTGTTATCTCTTCCACCTGGCCTGCCTCTGGCTCCTAGAGTTGAGCCAGGGAAGCCGGTGCTCCCGAGGTAAGTCCTGATGGACCTTCCCCCTCACTTTCCGAGTCACTTTCTGGCAGGGGGCCTGGCTCGGGGGGCGCAGACACAACAGCTTTGCTCCCTGGGCCCTCTGTTTGACAAACTCTCAAGATTCGTTTTTTCTCGCCAATATCTGGACTGTGTTGTTTCTCTGTGTCATATTATATAGGTGCGCATGTATTTGCATTTCTTTATTCTGTCATGGTTATGTAGTGTATACTGGAGGCAGGTGTGAAATGCTCCCGGTTCGGACCGGATCAGCCAATCCGGTAGCAATGGCAGCAGATCGTTTGGAGTACCGGTAGCAGAGGATCAATTTGCCACATTTCGTGCCAAGTCAACTATTATTCAGAGTTTCTGTGTGGGAATGACCCTGAGAAACAGGGCAAAATGACTCAGCCAAGGTCAGATAAACAGTGGATGATCGCTCAGCAAGAATGTGGACAGGGGCAGGGACCCGGAAGTAACCCTGCCTTGTTTCTTGGAGTGTAAAAAAGATACTTTCAGATTTGTGAGATTCTGTTAATGTAGCTTTACAATAAACTAGAATTCGTTCTTCTGGTTTTGTTTCCTGTCTAGTCTACCTCGTAAGAATAGAAATAGGATAGGATAGGATAGGATAGGATAGGATAGGATAGGATAGGATAGGATAGGATAGGATAGGATAGGATAGGATAGGATAGGGCAAGGCAGGGCAGCGCAGGGCAGGGCAGCGCAAGGCAGGGCAGGGCAGGGCAGGGCAGGGCAGGGCAGGGTAGGGTAGAATGGAATGGAATGAAATGGAATGGAATGGAATGGAATAGAAAAGAACTCAAGGCCCTGGGGCCAAATCTGGCCCATGGGGTATGTAGATCTGGCTTGCAGAGCCACCCTGGAAACAGCGAAGGACCGGCCCACAGTGCCTCTGCCAGTGAAAACAGACTTCGGGGGGGGGGACATGTCATTTTCACTGGCAGAGGGTTGCAGGAGGCCATGGTAGCCAAAAACGGAGCTCGGGAGCCCATTTTGGTGGCCGCCCCCCAATATAAGTGATGCTGAGCTGGCCACAGCTACCCTGGCCCCTGAAGTCAAACACAACCCTTTTCTTTATACATCTTTTTTAAAAGGAGGAGGAGGAGGAGGAGGAGGAGGAGGAGGAGGAGGAGGAGGAGGAGGAGGAGGAGGAGGAGGAGGAGGAGGAGGAGGAGGAGGAGGATTCTTTTGTGGAAAAAGAATCAGCCTGCACGAACTAAAAATACGACAGCAGCTCGATTCAACGCATATGTTGTCGGGGACAAGCACCGTTCTATTTCATAGAGGTAATTATGCATGTCAGGGCTTGCCAATTTTGGAATGTAGTGGGATGGCCATTTTGTTTTAAAGACTCCCAGGAACTTAAATATTATGTATATAGGAAGGGTTATTTTTACTAATTGCACCCGTTCCTTAACGCTATCCAATTTTCTTCTGGTCAAGTAGAAATCAGGATAATTAAATGTGCTACAGTGGTGCGTTTTTGAGACATCTCAGGCAGCTGATTTACAAAAACGTTCATCTTTTCCCTCTGCTTCGTTGGATGGACTTAACACTTACCGATAGCAATGTCATTTCTTTCTCCCAGTCCAAACGTTTAAAAAATTATGAAATTTATGTAGCTGCTTACCAAGCAGATCTAAATTATATGAAAGACACCAACCTATCTTTACAATCAATCCCAAGACATGTCGCCACTTTTGAGCGCCCACTTCCCATGTTTGGAAATTGTAAGTTGAAAAATTTGACACGCCCTAAAGGTAAACGTAAAGGTCCCCCTCGCACATATGTGCTAGTCATTCTCGACTCTAGGGGGCGGTGCTCATCTCCGTTTCAAAGCCGAAGAGCCAGCGCTGTCGGAAGATGTCTCCGTGGTCCGCTACCTTTACTACTGGTCTGTCTGCTTCGCTCACGCACACACGTGTACTTCTGCACATGCGCAGATCACCCATGATGATGTCATGGCAGGTGGGCAGAGCCTCCCACTGTTTTTACTACCGGTTCTATAGAACCGGATCAAACCGGGAGCAATCCACCACTCACCAAAGGTGGCCCCTATTTTTCTACTTGAATTTTTTACGTGCTTTTGAACTGCTAGGTTGGCAGAAGCCGGGACAAGTAACGGGAGCTCACCCTGTTACATGGCAGCACTAGGGATTCGAACCAATGAACTGCCGACCTTTCGATCGACAAGCTCAGCGTCTTAGCCACTGAGCCACCATGTCCCTTGACACGCCCTATATTCGTTCAAATACATTCAAGGGGGGTGGATAGATTTGGTGGTTATCCTTCTTTTGTTGTTGCTGGTTTGTTTGTTTAAAACATTAATATTGACACCATCTTATAACCAGTTTGTTATAACCTGGTTTCTCCCAATCATCTCTCAGTGGTTTGCAAGTGGTTTAGGATGGACCTTGTTCCATGTTGCCAAATCCATGGTCTTGGGCAGGGGTGAAATGCTCCAAAGTCTGCTACCGGTTTGCTTCACTACTGGTTTGCTTTGCGCGCGCATGCACAGTGCGTGCCAAATGCACACTTCACATGCATGCACACCACAGGCGCTACCGCCTTCTCTGTGGGGGCACCTACCCTCTGGAACGAGCTTCCTCCGGGGTTACGATCACTCCCCGACCTCCGGACCTTCCGACGCGAGCTCAAGACCCTTTTATTTCATTGCGCGGGGCTGGCCTAATGGGTTCGGTTTTTAATTGGGGTTTTACTATTGATTTTTAATAGTTTTAATGTTTAGCCAAATTTGAATTAGTTTTTTATAGTGCTTTTAATCTATTTATGTATATTGTTTTATGTTGGCTGTAAACCGCCCTGAGTCCTTCGGGAGAAGGGCAGTATAGAAATTTAATAAACTAAACTAAACTACCGTGCAGCGCTGAAAAAGGAGGATTAAGAAGCCTTTTCTAAGGTAAGTAGAACAGCGAGGAGGAGGAAAACAGCTGTGCCGTATGATTTAGATTTGCTAGAAAGCAGGATTTCCTGCTTTCTAGCAAATATAAGTCGCGCAGCACAGCTGATTGTCGGAAATACCAGTTCTCCCGAACCAGTAGCATTTTTTTTTTTAACTAAAGCATTTTTAAAATAAAAGCTACTGGTCCCGGTGACCTAGTCCAAACTGGTAGCATTTCACCCCTGGTTTTGGGCTTATGCTTTGAATTTGATCCTAAAGTATAACTTCCATCCTGTTCCAGATTTAGTTTAAAGCCCTTTGGATGACCGGAGGGAGATGTCTTCCATACATGTTCTTCTCAGTCCTTGTGAGATGGAGTCCATCTCTTGCCAGAATCCTACCATGTAGCAAGTGTAGATCAAGGGTCCGTGGTCCAACCCAAACCCTCCGATCCATGGCACGCCAGCAAAGTCCCATCCTGTGATGCCTCCTGTGGATGACGGCTCCTCCACATCTTCCTCAGAGGCCTCGAGGGAGAATGAGACGATTCCTGGCACGTACAGTATTGCTGACCTAAACTGCCAGCAGAACATGTCTTGGTTAGGGAGAGCTCACAGGCCAATGGGGAAGAGGGGGTCAGTCAATGGGATTCCCTTAACAACTGGATTTATTTATTTATTTATTACAACAGTATATATAAGCATAAGCATGAAAAGACTATACGATATATAAGCATAAATATAATCATAAGTATGTAATAACTATATGAAATTGGATACAATCAATGGGAACATTAGGACAGGAACGGTAGGCACGCTGGTGCTCTTATGCACGCCCCTTACAGACCTCTTAGGAATGGGGTGAGGTCAATAGTAGATAGTCTTTGGTTAAAGCTTTGGGGATTTTGGGAAGAGACCACGGAGTCTGGTAGTGCATTCCAGGCATTAACAACTCTGTTACTGAAGTCATATTTTCTGCAATCAAGATTGGAGCGGTTCACATTAAGCTTAAATCTGTTGTGTGCTCTTGTATTGTTGTGATTGAAGCTGAAGTAGTCTTTAACAGGAAGGATGTTGTAACAGATGATTCTATGAGTTAAACTCAGGTCATGTCGAAGGCGGCGGAGTTCTAAGTTTTCTAAGCCCAGGATTTCAAGTCTGGTGGCATAAGGTATTTTGTTGTAATCAGAGGAGTGGAAAACTCTTCTTGTAAAATATTTCTGGACATGCTCAATTGTATTAATGTCTGAAATGAGGCATGGGTTCCAGACAGGTGAGCTGTATTCAAGAATTGGTCTAACAAACGTTTTATATGCTCTGGTTAGTAACGTAGTGTTTTTTTTTTTTTTGTTTACATTTATATCCCGCCCTTCTCCGAAGACTCAGGGCGGCTTACAGTGTATAAGGCAATAGTCTCATTCTATTTGTATATTTTTACAAAGTCAACTTATTGCCCCCCCAACAATCTGGGTCCTCATTTTACCTACCTTATAAAGGATGGAAGGCTGAGTCAACCTTGGGCCGGGCTCGAACCTGCAGTAATTGCAGGCTTTGTGTTCTTAATAACAGGCCTTACCAGCCTGAGCTAAACCGGCCCCCTTCTGGAGAAGAAGCTACGCAAGATTAAGCTTACAACTCTTAAATTGGGTGTTACTAATTAATCAACTGCAGTGTATTCACTTAACACCTGTGGCCAAAAAAAGGTCATAAAATGAGCCCAAAACTCAACAATTTTGGGCTCAATTGGGATCGTAAGTCGAGGACTAGCTGTAGTGTTCTTGGCAATCCAGATAGTCCTCGACTTACGACCGCAATTGTGCCCAACATTTCTGTGGTTGAGATATGTCTTAAGTGAGTTTTGCCCCATTTTACAACTTTTCTTGCTACGATTGTTAAATGTTGCCCCATTGACTTCGCTCGTCCAAAGGTCGCAAAAGGGGATCACTTGATCGCGGGACTCTGCAACCGTCGTAAATATGAACCAGTGGCCAAGCATCTGACTTTTGATCACGTGACCCTGGGGATGCTGCAAAGCTCGTAACTGCGAAAAAAGGGGTCATAAGTCACCTTTTTCAGGGCCGTTGTAACTTTGAACCGTCACTAAACCAACTGTTGTAAGTCAACACTACCTCTGATATGGAAGTCGTTTGCTACTACCTTCTCCAGATGTTTTGTCAGACCGTTTGCAGCATGACTATCATTAGGAGACAACCCAGGAGCAAAACACAGCACGCAGAGACTTAGACATTTGACAGTGGTTTATACACAAGACATATACAGAAATATACACGGTGTGCAAATACCGGACAAGCAATCAATCTTCTACTCAACTCTACACGGAGAACTCAGCAATGAATACTGGGCACAAGAAGAAAGAATACGCCCTCTCCTCGTTGAAATTTATAAACACCTCTTAAAGGGGTAAAAGACTTGTGTGGACCCATTCAACTGGCTATACCAGGAGTCTGCAACCTTAAACACTCGAAGAGCCATTTGGACCCATTTCCCACAGAAAGGAAAACACCAGGAGCACAAAACCTGGATGTGCGTGGCCAACTCAATGTCACCCACCAGTCACATGACCCCCATAGCCACGCCTACCCAGCCAGTCATTAGGGCAGAGAACCAGTTGTTAAAAAGCACGAGGAACCACAATTGACATTCCTCCCTCCCTCTCCTCTCTCTCCCTCTCTCTCCCCCTCTCTCTCTGTATCTCTTTATGTCTCTCTCTCTCTCCCCCTCTCTTTGTATCTCTCTTTCTCTGCCCTGGCCACTTCTCTCTCCCCTGCCGTTGCCCTTAACTTTTCAGGCCAGGCAAAGAATGACTGGGAGGGAGGGTGAGGGGTGGGGCAGGGCGGGGCCAGTCAGTTGTGGGATCACCGGACAGCGAGCCACAGCCACAGCCAAAGAGCCGCATGAGGCTCCAGAGCCGCAGGTTGCTGACACCTGGGCTATACCAATGCTAATTCATTCTCATTGCATCAGCCTTGCATTTCATCAGCTTTACAGTTGCATTAGCCTTACATTGGTTGGTCAGCTTTAAATCATCATTACCCTGACACGTTTTTTTTTCCAGCTTCGTTGGAGAACGGATATGGACAGGGAGGAAGCCAATATTACAGATATTGTGTCGCAGTGCTAAAGTGGCTGTTCTTATGCCCGTCTGTGAGAAGCTACGAAGACTGAGCGAATTGTTAATTAAAGTCGGCAATCTCGGAGGGGAGTAAATTAAGGATGCAGGCCTCAAAACTTCACGGTATGAAAGTCACGTCAGGAAGCCAATGAAACTTTCCAAGAGTTCTGTAGTTTGCTAGGCACGCTTTCTCCTCGCTGAAAATCAAACTGGTTTCCAAGAACAAACAGACAGTAAAAATCTCATTATTTGAAAAAGAGGAAGAGAAAAATAGATGCCATATGTGGCTCCCTCGGTGATATCAAGCTGAGCTAAACTAAAAAAAAATTTAAAACAAAATGGCTTATTTCTCATCAGTTTCAAGTAACCGTTCATCTGAAATTCATCAGATGGTGAAGATCCTTTCCCAAAGGCTACACAGGGAGTCCTCGACTTACGACCACAATGGAGCCCCAAATTTCTTTGGCTAAGTGAGGCATTCGTTAAGTGAGTTTTACGACCTTTCCTGCCCCAGTTGCTAAGTGAATCGCTGCAGTTCTTAAGTTAGTAAGTCGGTTGTTAAGTGAATCTGGCTTCCCTATTGACCTGGTTTGTTAGAAAGTCATAACAGGGGATCACGTTACCCTGGGACGCAACCGTCATAAATATGAGTCAGTCGCCAAGCATCTGAATTTTGATCATGTGACCACGAGGGCAGTGGTGGGTTTCAAAATTTTTTACTACCGGTTCTGTGGGTGTGGCTTCGTGGGCATGGTTTAGTGGGCATGGCAGGAGAAGGATACTGTAAAATCTCCATTCCCTCCCCACTCCAGGGGAAGATTACTGCAAAGTCCCCATTTCCTCCCGATTAGCTGGGGGACTTGGGACTGTCCCTGGGACTTGGGACAGGTTCTGACTGGCCCCTCAGAATTTTTACTACCGGTTCTCTGAACTATTCAAAATTTCCACTACCAGTTCTCCAGAACTGGTCAGAACCTGCTGAAACCCACCTCTGCATGAGGGATGCCATAACGGTCGTAAGTGCGAAAAAATGCCGGTTTTTTCCGTGCTGTTATAAGTTTGAATGGTCACTAAATGAACTGCTGTAAGTCGAGGACTAGCTGTATTGTGCAATATTGTTCCACATGTGATAGATTTATTTTATATCTTTACACTCTACGTGAGCTTCAGCAGTCGGTTTCACATGTGTTACTATCATTTGCCGCACACGCGCATAGTTCGCGCACGTCCCTGCCGTCTGCGCATGCACCCGGCCTTCTGCACATGCGCTTTGCTCATGTACACGCCTTCCGCACTTGCATCCGGCCTCAAAAACGTGCCTAAATAGGATGGCATAGAGGCAGGGCGAGTTAGCGGAGTCAGGGTGAGTGGATGGGTCCACCCACAGTTTCCGCTACCGGTTCAGGCGAACCGGTCTGAACCAGCTGAATTCCACCTCTGGTGAGCTTGCTTTTCAAGCCTTTCCCTCCCAGGAATTTTAGCTGTGCCATCTAAAACACTACAATGAGTAAAACCCACTAAATAGGGCACTTCTCATTACGGTATCAGCACATGAAAATAATATACAAACCAGCCCCAAACAAGCATTTTTCTATTTTATTCATGTTGCTGTCAGGGTTCCAAGGAACACCCCCAACGAAATAAAGCTCTGAGGCTTGAGGTTCCTCAAAGTTCCAATTTATTAGAGATGTCATCTTGGCACAGCTGGGAAAACCCGGAACTGAAAGCTTCCAGGTTTTCCACACCCAGCTGACAGTTCACAGTTCATCACATTGTCCAATCAACTATTCACACTCAATTGGATACAATGTTCAGGCAGTCTCCATCAGACGCAGGCAAAAGTTCTTGAAAACAGAATGTTGTTATGACTAGCTTTCTACTGCTCCAACAACAACCCCCTCCCAACTTCCCCAGCTAAAATATGTGGCAGTTAAGAAGCAAAAAGAAAATTGCCTTCCAAAACTTACAGTCACCTTCACACGTTGAACTGCATGTGCTTCATTGTGGCTAAAAGAAACCTTGTTTAGTATATTACGGCATCAGTTATTTTCTTTTGAAAAAACACTAGTTCCTCCTTCTCCTTCTTCTACTTTAAATAAAAGAGTCATGTGACAAAATCTTCAGCTGCATTTGCATTTCTCGCTAAGGAATGGAGTAAGTTCACCTGCTCGTGCCTTTCTGTATTCTTTTAAATAAATAGAGATTAAGGGTTTGGGAAGAAGAACACTGTTCAGGTAAGAAAACTGCAAAGGATACAATTTGGGCAAAAGAAAAAAAAGAAATGAACCAGCTTTCATCCTACAGGAAAGTCGATTGTGTTTCCTTATTATGTTATGTTGTTATTTTCCTGAAATAGATTACTTCCTGCTACATCCCAGATTAATCTCGCCAAAGACATGTTTAAAGCAACAGATAAGCTTTGGGCATTTGTAAGGATTTCCATGGCAACTCCGGATTTAAATCTTCCCATAATTAATTCAGAATATTGCCACAATATCATTTGTCTCCATTTCCTTTCTACTACAGAATTAATCTCCGCTTGCAATGTTCAGATCTGTTTTTTAAACTCCGGTTACACGTGGGATCAAAACACTCCGAAATCTTCTCTCGAGTTTGCAAAGAAGGTAAGTATAGGTATAAGTATAAGTAAAAGTATGCATATAATACTATAATGAAGGGAACAATAGGACAGGAACGGTAGGCACTTTTGTGCTCTTATGCACGCCCCTTACGGACCTCTTAGGAATGGGGTGAAGTCAATAGTAGACAGCTTTTGGTTAAAGATTTTGGGGTTTTGAGTAGAGACTATAGAGTCAGGTAGTGAGTTCCAAGCGTTAACAACTCTGTTACAGAAGTCATATTTTCTGCAATCAAGTTTGAAGCGGTTGACATTAAGTTTGAATCTATTGTTTGCTCTTCTATTGTTGCGATTGAAGCTGAAGTAGTCTTTTACAGGAAGGATGTTACAATAGATGATTCTGTGTGTTAAACACAGGTCTCGTCGGAGTCGGCGGAGTTCTAAGTTTTCTAATCCCAGGATTTCAAGCCTGGTGGTATAAGGTATTTTGTTGTTTTCGGAGGAGCGAAAAACTCTTCTAGTAAAATATTTCTGGATGCGTTTGATAGTATTAATGTATTAATGGGGACACAAACCAGGAGGTTTACAAGAAACTCTCCGATTTTTTTTCTCTCTCTCTCTCTGCATGGCACAGTGTGATCCTTTCAAAGATCCTGTCGTTAACTCAAGTCTGCCTTAGGGAAATGGTATAATTAGAAAAGCATGTAGAATGGCATCATTTGCCGGTAACCCCTTCCTTGGGATGGTTACAACTGACTCATTGGCAATGGGCTGTGAAATAGGATGAAATTAAGAAAACATGCCATCTTAACGGGGATCCTTATTGCGATGGTCCGGAGCGACAGCAATTAGTCATTTTCTTGTAAAATCTTTGTTACGCAGCGTTGTGGTCGGTAGGACAACACAATGCAGCCATCCGATATTGAGGACCGGAATACTGAAGGCGTCAAAGGTTCGGAGCAGCAGAAGCGTGCCAAATATTCTATTTTGTGGCTCTTTAAACTGAATCATCGTTTAATCTACATTTCATTTCTGGGTTTTCCCTTCATGCCTTGCCTCTGTAAAGTAGGATAAATGCATTTTTCCGTTCTCATTTCATTTCAAGTCCCTTGTGTTGTCTGAACTTGGTTCTTTCCACTCACCTGCCTCAAGACCTTTCTTCCCAAAAGCATTTATTTATTTATTTATTTATTTATTTATTTATTTATTTATTTATTTATTTATTTATCGAGTACGTATTAGATAATATATATAAGTATAAGCATGCATTGAATGCATAAAATGAATGCAATTAAAGGGAACATTAGGACAGGGACGGTAGGCACGCTGGTGCTCTTATGCACGCCCCTTACAGACCTCTTAGGAATGGGGTGAGGTCAACAGTAGCCAGTCTAAGGTTAAAATTTGGGGGGTTTGGGGAAGAAACCGCAGAGTCAGGTAGTGCATTTCAGGAACTGGCCACTCTGTTGCTGAAGACATATTTTCTGCAATCGAGCTTGGAGCGGTTCACTTTAAGTTTGTATCTGCGGGGGCTCGTGTATTGTTGTGGTTGAAGCTGAAGTAGTCATTGATAGGTAGGACATTGTAGCAGATGATTTTATGAGCTATGCTTAAATCATACCAATGGTGGCGCAGTTCTATATTTTCTAAGCCCAAAATTTCAAGTCTGGTGGCATAAGGTATTTTGTTGCGAGCGAAGGAGTGGAGGGCTCTCCTTGTGAAATATTTCTGGACATGTTCAATTGTATTAATGTCTGATATGCAATGCGGGTTCCTGACAGACAAGCTGTATTCGAGAATTGGTCTAGCAAATGTTTTGTATGCTCTGGTTAGTAATGTAATATTATCAGAGAAGAATCTACGCAAGATTAGGCTTACAACTCTTAATGCCTTTTGGGCGATGTTGTTACAGTGGGCTTTGGCACTTAGATCATTTGATATGAGTACTCCAAGATCCTTGACAGAGTGAGGGTCATCTACAAGGTCATGTCCACTTAGTTTGTATTTTGTGATCTGAAAAGGTAAGTCAGAAAAACATACCTAAATTAAGCATGTATATTGCAAAGGTGGTATTCAGCAGGTTCTGACCAGTTCTGGAGAACCGGTAGTGGAAATTTTGAGTAGTTCGGAGAACCGGTAAGTACCACCTCTGACTGGCCCCAGCCCCATCTATTCTCTGCCTCCCAAGTCCCAGCTAAAATAGCCAAAACCCATGAGCAAACTAAAAATAAATTCTCCACAGGCTGAAAAATGAAGCCATCTTTTCAGAGGAAATTACGAAGAGCTTCAGAAAAGAAACTCCCAAACAGAGCTTCATTTAAAAAAGCCCCAAACAGAGCTTCAGAAAAGAAGCTCCTAGACAGAGTTTCAGAGGCTTTTTTTCTGAAGTTCTTTTTTGGAGGCTTTCAGAGGCAGAAAAAAGTTTTTCCTGAAACTGAGTTTCAGAGGCAGAAAAAAAAGCAAAAAAAAAAAAGCAAGGCACAGAGCTCACAACCAAGGAACCTGTTGCTAAAATTCACCTCTAGGATCAGATGATTGGGGGTATCTTGGGAGGCCAATCCACCTGCCAATCAGCTTTTTTCTTATTTTCCGCCCCAAAACCTAAGGTGCGTCTTATACTCTGAAAAATACGGGTACCTTTTTTTGGTGAGGAAAACAAGAAAAAGAAATCTGCCTCTGCCTCCCAGCAATTTTGCCTCCTTGCAGCAAACAGCAAACAGCCTGCTTTACTTTCGTTTTTGTTTTCAGCATAGCTTGATTAGCACAAGAAAAAAAAAGCCTGCTCCCAGCAATTTACCACCTTGCAGCAAGCAACAGAGGCCTGCGCAGCAACAGGCCATGGCAATCCCTGCAGCCTGAAACAGCCGAGAGTCGGGGACAATGAACTGGTGCTAATCAGGCTGTGCTGAAGCTGAAATGGGCTTCTTCTTCTTGCTGCTTGCTGCAAGGAGGTAAATTACTGGGAGGCAGAGGCCAAAGGGTGGGGGCCAGTGGCTAGGCGAGGATACATTCGGTGGGAAAAAGGTGCATCTTATACTCCGAAAAATATGGTTGTTGTGACCCAGGTTCCTGGACCCGGACTCCTGGACTCGGATGATTCAGAAAGTGAGGGAGAAGACCTGGCAAGCCCTGCTTCTCTTGAGCCCTCTCCCTCCCTGGCACCCACTCAAAGGGAGGAGGAGGGGCCGGCAAGGCCTGATTCTCTGGAGCCTTCTTCTGATTTGGCAACGCCCCAAGAACAGTTTTGGAGTGATGCAAGACTGTGCAGACGTGACCGGCGCGCGCAGCAGAAGCAGCGTTGGGATAAAGCCAAGTAATGATTGTCATGCGGTGACATCTGCAGAGACTATAAATAGGAGGCGGGACTTCCTGGTTTTTTGTCTTGGACAAAGCAATGAATTTGCATGGGCAAACTGTATCAATGGAGGGAAGAATATATTCGTGAGTAATTCTGGCCTTATCTGTAATTTCCTCGTTATCTCCAGAAACTTGGCAGGCCCGTGGGTAGACGTGGCCAGGACATTTATCTATGTAAATAAATTAGAAAAGGAGGCCTCTGACTGGCTCTTTGCTGGGAGTATTGGGGGGAGGGAAACAGAACAATGGTAGCTAACATGCCAGCCAGATGTTTTAAGTCAATCACTCAAATGAAATGGCTAGTGTAGAGATGTAATAAATAAACATTTCTCAGTATAGCAGGTAAAGTTAAGCTGAAGACTCGTGAAGGCCTGTCTCTTCCTAAGACATTGTCGTGTCCCCCTCCCCCTCCAATGACCGGGTCTAGGAAGTCTGTATCAAGCGTGGCCACTAAGCCTCTGCAGCTTTGCCAAATTCCTTTCAGATTTCTCAGGGCAGGCAGGAATCCAAGTTGTGACTTCAGCAAACTAGATGAGAATTTGCTTGACTGAAGGAATGCCAAAAGCAGGTCCTTTATATAGGCTGTAGGGTGTGGTTCCATGACTCAGCATTTATCCAGGCCTGCCCCTCCCTTCCTTCTGCTGGCGTCGCCTCTCAGATCTTCGGAAGTGAGGATCCTCCCACTCTGAATTCCCTTCAGCTGTCTCTACTGTCGGCATCTGAGAAAGGGAGGGGTCAGAGGGATCAGGTCCGGGTAATTGCACCACTTGGCTGACTTCCTGCTCTGACGGCTGCATCGAAGGAACACGCACTCTATGAGTAAGCTGTCTTGGGCTTATCTGTTCATTCCTGACATCCTTTCCGGACATGGGGCCAGGGCCGGGGGCTGGAGACATGACAGGCCGTTCATCTTCATTATCAGACTCGGAGTCTGATAAGTCCAGTTGGTGATGGGAGGGGCCCGTCTGAGGAGAGGAGGGAGGACAAGTCACAACAGACATTGGCAAGGTTAAGACATTGAATGGGTCAAAACATTGAATGAATCCACCGAATGACAGGTGTCACTTCTTCTGAAATAATGTTTTTATTATGGTGGTGATGGTTTTCTTCCTATGTAGTTGGTTTGTTTGTTTGTTTTTGTAAAAAAATTTTTATTCTTTTTAACAAACATACATAAAAAACATCTTCAATACATATGTGAACAGTGTGTCGGTTGGTTGGTTACAAATCTTTTGTGCAATTTCACCATCTTCAGAACATATGATTTATCTAATTTTACATTTTACCAATCTAAGATTTATCTCAGTGTTTTGGTCAATTAATCATTTGTTTGACTATAAATGTTTCTTCCCTCATTTCATATAAAATATTCTAGATTTATATTAATTGTGTTATATCATTCACGTCACCCTCTTAAGTCAGTATGTATTTTGACAATTCTTACTTTATAGAAACCGCTATAAGACTTCTTTAATGTATTTTTTTATCTAACCATTGATAAAATAAATCCCATATCTTATAATATTGTTTAACTTCCTGTTCTCTAATTTCAAATGCCAATTTACTCATTTCAGCACATTCCATTATTTTCTAAATAACTTCATCTTGCGTGGGAATTTTCTCATTTTTCCAATTTTTAGCAAACACAATTCTAGCTGCTGTTACTACGTTCACAATAAATATCTCAATTCTTTATTGTAAGTTTCAGGTATGATCCCCAATAAAAAAAAACTTCTGGCTTAAAGTCTATGTGTTTTTTTATCATTTTTTCCAATCACGTGTGGATTTTAGCCCGGTATCTTCTAGCTTCTACGCACGTCCACCAGTATGTGGTTGTTTTTAATCCTCTTATAAGCCAGCCATGGTCACTTGTCAAGAGAGTAATAAAATAAATAAATTATAGATATATATATTCTCAGTTTCCACGGCAAGGTCATATCTGACAGACCAATGCATGGTTGAGTGAGAAATTAATGTGAGATTTCTTTGGCAGAGACAGTCCTTGAAAGTAAAGTTGACTCAAGGTTAGCATTCGGTAAATGTTAAGAAACCTGGAGGGTTATTCTTAGAGGGCATCATTAGTTGGCCAGTTCGGAATGGCAAATATGGAGAACCCAAGGGATGCCTAACCCAAGGGAGCATGTTAAATACATACTCAACATCAATTGTGTGAATAAAGAGGAAAGAAAATGTACCGACAGACACTTGATCTCCTTTAATTTTACCCAAGGAAGGAAGGAAGGAAGGAAGGAAGGAAGGAAGGAAGGAAGGAAGGAAGGAAGGAATAGAAGGAGGATGGGGAATGGGAAGGGGGGTGGGGAAAGAGAAGGAGGAGGAGGAGGAGGAAGAGGAGAAGGAGGAGGAGGAAGAGGAGAAGAAAGGAAGAAAGGGAGAAAGGGAGAAAGGGAGAAAGGGGGAAAGGAAGAAAGGAAGGAAGAAAGAAAGAAAGGAAGAAAGGAATAGAATGATGATGGGGAATAGGAAGGGGGTGGGAAAGGGGAAGGAGAAGAAGGAGGAGGAAGATGAGAAGGAGGAGGAGGAGGAAGAGAAGAAAGGAAGAAAGGAATAGAAGGAGGATGGGGAACGGGAAGGGGATGGGAAAGGGGAAGGAGGAGGAGGAGGAGGAAGAAGAGGAGAGGATGAGAAGAAGGAGGAGATTTCCTAGATCAGAGAGACAGAGATAAGGACTTCAATTCTTGATTTGAAAATTGTGTTTGTGTCCCAAAGGTCTCCTCCTCCTCCTCCTCCTCCTCCTCCTCCTCCTCCTCCTCCTCCTCGGTCTAAACTCAGAGAAGACACAACTGAGTCCAGCTCTTTATCTGCTTGCAACTAATAGACTGAATCTTGCCAGACTAAAGCTACAACCTTCCTCGGAGATCCTTCTTCTTTATCAACTCTGCCCTATCGTTGGTGTCTGGTACCAGCTAGCACATCATCGCCCACAGACTTTGACACCATGATGCATCTGATACAAGCTAACCCGCTCACCTAAACGACCATCATTTATGCCACTTGAACAACGCCATACGATGTCAGTGAGGTCCCTCCCCTCCTTCCCCTGCCTACTTGCCCAGCGTCCAAGGCCCCCCAACATTTTCGGAAAAGATGTAGTGATACCACTTGCTTAAAATATGGCAAATATTATAGTGTGGGAATAAATATAACCCCCCCCCTTTTGGCATTCAGTTTTGTGCAGCTGCAGTGCTGCTTGGCATCCAGACTCATTCAATCGGCTCGACCGTAGCAAGGGAAATTTGGCAAGGAAATTATTCTAACAAGTTCCAGTATTATTGGCTCCAGGTTCTGTCATCTGAGTTCTGTTTGCATCTGCAAATAGATGACATTTGTTTCTAACTTTACATCACAAGGATGGGGTTGCTTGGCTTCCTCCTAGAATGCTTGCAAGAGATTCTGTTATCTGATCAGAAAGAAACGCATAGTGTTTAAAATGCACCAACAGGGTCTAGAAACAGGGTCTAGAAACATAGAAACAGGGGTCTGTAATATCTACAGACCCCTCGCATCTTGGACATAAACTGTTTCAACTCCTACCCTCAAAACGACGCTATAGAGCACTGCACAACAGAACAACTAGACACAAGAACAGTTTTTTCCCGAAGGCCATCACTCTGCTAAACAAATAATTCCATCAACACTGTCAAACTATTTACTGAATCTGCACTACTATTAATCTTCTCATCGTTCCCATCACCAATCTCTTTCCACTTATGACTGTATGACTGTAACTTTGTTGCTGGCAATCCTTATGATTTATATTGATATATTGACCATCATTTGTGTTGTAAATGTTGTACCTTGATGAACGTATCTTTTCTTTTATGTACACTGAGAGTGTCGTGTCCCACTCCTCCGCTGACGGCCGGGTCAGGGAAATCCGAATCAGGCTTGCCTCTGCAGCTCTGCCCAAAGTCCTAGCAAAGTCCTCAGAGCAGGCAGGAGACCAGTAAGTGACTTCAGCAAGATAAGTTTGACTTTTGCCTGACTCAGAGACTGCCAGAAAGTAGCTCCTTTATATAGGCCATGGGGTGTGGCTCCATGACTCATTAAGGCCTGCCCCTCCCTTCCCTCTGTTGCCTCCGCCTCTCCAATCTTCTGATGCGAGGGTCACTCCAATCAGCTGTTCTTGGGAGTAAACCCTCCTCAGGCTCACCTGCTGTGGAGGAGGGGGAGGGGTCTAGCTGCTCCGTTTGCCTGGGCATGGAGTCAGGGCTGGGGCAGGGAGATGCTCCTTCTTCTGCAGTTTGTGGGGGCATGGAGCCAGGACTTGGGCCGGAAGGCATACATTCCTCAGTGTTGGGGAGCAGGTAAGAAGGCCCCGGCTGCTCTGAGGGCGGGCAAGACACAACAACTGAGAGCTTATGCACCAAGACAAATTCCTTGTGTGTCCAATCACCCTTGGCCAATAAAAAAAATTCTATTCTATTCTATTCTATTTTGCTCCTGTATTGTTTCCTTCCCTTTGTGATCTTTGGGGCATTTTGATGTTCTTTTCCCTGAGCAGGTCTTTTTTTTTTTTTTAAAGAAAAGAGCATTATTTTATTTTATTTTTACCTTTCAGTTCTTGAATACAGCTCATCTGTCTGGAACCCGCACTGCATATCGGACATTAATACAATCGAGAGAGTCCAGAGATGATTGGGATGGCATAGGGTCACTTCGTTGACCAAAGGGATGGACTAGAAGGCTTCCAAGGTCCCTTTCAACTCTGTTATTCTTTTATTCTGTAAATAACAAGAGCAGAGAAAAAAAACGGAAGGATAGCTACGACTTTAAAAGAAGACCCCTGAAGAGTTAGCTTATTGTGCCTCGTCCTCCCTCCTCTCCTCAGCCGTGCCCCTCCCGTATCCACCCGGGCCTGTTATCAGACTCCGAGTCTGATAATGAAGATGAATGGCCTGTCATGTCTCCAGCCCCCGGCCCTGGCCCCATGCCCGGAGAGGAGGTCAGGAGTGAACAGATAAGCTTGATAAACGTCACTCCTACAGCGTGTGAGCAGGAAGCCAGCCACGTGCTGGAATTACTGACAGCTGATCCAGCTGAAGGGAATTCAAAGTGGGAGGATCCTTGCTTCCGGAGATCTGAGAGGCGACGCCAGCAGAAGGAAGGGAGGGGCAGGCCTGGATAAATGCTGAGTCATGGAGCCACACCCCACAGCCTATATAAAGGACCTGCTTTTGGCATTCCAACCTTGAGTCAAGCAAAGTCTCATCTAGTTTGCTGCTATCGCTGAAGTCACAACTTGGACTCCTGCCTGCCCTGAGAAACCTCGAAGGAATTTGACAAGCTGCAGAGGCTTCGTTGCCACGCTTGATACGGACTTCCTAGACCCGGTCATCGGAGGGGGAGGGGGACACGACATAGCTGTTCCTACAATTCTGGGTTAAGATATGGAGTGAACCCATCAAGTGACCTGCGTCACTGCTTCTGAATCAGGGTTTTTATGGCTGCAATTAGTTTGTTTTTGTTTGTTTGTTTTTTGCTTTCTTCTCACGTGGCTGTTTTTAACCCATTTGTAAGCTGTCAGGGTCTCTTGTCAATCAAGTGGTAATCCCCATTGTGAACCACAATATTTCATCATTGTGATTGTTGTTTTTTTCCTGGGTTAAACCCAATTTAAAATTTCTCTTTAGCGTTTACATCATATAATCATCAGATATGTGTAGGTGTTATTTAATCTCTTGGGAAACAAACTCATTGGCCTGGCTCTCATGTAGGAGACACATGAAGCAGAATAATCTAATGAGACTTTAGAGGAGAGGGTCAAAGTTCAAGTTATTACTTCCGACCTTGATTGCTCTCATCAAACAAATGCTTATGAAATCTTTGAACTCAACACCTTAGAAATTGCATCGGCAGCTTCCATTAATGAATTCCAGGGAAATGTGGCACATATTCCTCAGATGTATTGCCCCGAAGCAAATAACCTTTCCTTCTACTTCTACCCCTACCTGGGGATGTTTTGGTTTGTTTGGGTTGGGTTCTATTTTTGGAGGAATGGGAAGAAAAATGCCGTTGGGTTAGTCAAGACAAACAGCAAGCCCTGTGATTAAAGTATTGGTAGAAGATCCTTTTTCAAACTGCTAGAAGGTAGCTGATGACCTCTTTGTATGAAAACATGTAAGGTAAGGTAAGGTAAGATAAAATAAAATAAGAAGAGAAGGGAAGGGAAGGGAAGGGAAGGGAAGGGAAGGGAAGAGAAGAGAAGAGAAGAGAAGAGAAGAGAAGAGAAGAGAAGAGAAGAGAAGAGAAGAGAAGAGAAGAGAAGAGAAGAGAAGAGAAGAGAAGAGAAGAGAAGAGAAGAGAAGAGAAGGATAAGACAGTATAGGGTAAAGCAAGACAAACAAGGTAAGGTAAGATGAGTTGAGTTGAGTTGAGTCAAGTCAAGATGACATTGACTCAATGTGCTCCACAGCCCTCTCTAAGGGTTTACAGAGTCAGCCTCTAGCCCCCAACAATCTGGGTTCTCATTTTACCCACCTTGGAAGGAGGGAAGGCTGAGTCCACTTTGAGCCTGGTGAGATTCGAACTGCCAAATTGCAGGCAGCCGGCAGTCAGCAGAAGTAGCCTGCAGTACTGCACTCTCACCACTGAGCCACCGTGACTCATTCTAGGGATTGGGAAAACAAAAAAACATTACCATTGTTTAGTCTCTCGGAGATGGAGAGTCTATTTATTTGAGCACCATTCCATGAGACTCTGACTTCACAGAATTGGGACATCTGGAGAAGGGTCCTAAGTAAGCTTTCTCCCAGAAAGATGTTGAGACTTTGGAAAAAGTTCAGAGAAGAGCAACTAAGATGATCAAAGGCCTGGAGACTAAACCATATGAAGAACAGCTGCAGGATTTGGGTTTGGCTAGTCTTTAAAAAAAAGAAGAATTAGGGGTGACACGATAGCAATATCCCAGTATTTGAGGGGCTGCCCCAAAGAAGAGGGGGTCATCTTAGTCTCCAAAGCACCAGAGGCCAGGACAAGAAATAACGGTTGGAAACTGATCAAAGAGAGAAGCAACCTGGAGTTAAGGAGAAACTTCCTAACAGCGAGGACAATAAACCAGCTGGCCTCCAGAAATCATGGATGTTCCATTCACTGGAGGTTTTTAAGAAGAAACTGGACAGTCAATTGTTTGATATGGTATAGGTTCTCCTGCTTGAGCATGGGGCTGGACTAGAAGACCTCCAAGGTCCCTTCTAGCTCTATCCTAGTCTAAATCTTGGGGTCATATTTTTTTTTCCAGGAATAAACTTGCAAGCATGTTGCCCGCCTGCTGTTGAATTCTACAGTGGCACAATCTAAGCACAGGTCTGCCACCTTACTGAGAGCAAGAAATTAAAAATGACCACTGCAGCAAACACAATTAATCTTCAGGACTGAAATTTCATTCCCATCTGCACGTAACAAGAATGTGCTTTTTCTCTTACCTTATAAGCCACTGCAGTGAACTTGTTCTCTTTTAATCAGATGTCCTTGTCGCTGGCTATAATCAATCACATGTTTTTTAAAAAAAAACACACACACCAATGTCATTGGATTTTCATTACCTACAACTCTTGTAATTAGTGCAAATGGCAAAATGATATTCAGTCAGAATAGCTTGCATACATCAAGTGCATTGCAACAGAAATGGACGTCCTCCATTGTATTGTGGACCATTGGCAGCCAGCAAAGATGGCAGCAGAATTGGACAGTGAGGAGGTTGGGAGGAACTTGGGCCATTCCTGGGAGCTAGGGAAAGCTCGGATGAGGGCTCTGCATCGGAGGCAGAGTGGGGGCCAAGGCCATCTGATAGTTATGTGCAGCCTCCAGAGTCTGACATCAGCGAGGCAGAAGAACAGCGGGAACTTGTCACCAGTCTGAGCACGTGCAGAGCTGCCAGATGAGAGGAACAATGAAACAGGGTCGACTTGGGAGTAAGGCTTGGAGATGATTAGCCCCTCCCATAAGACATAAAAGAAGAACAAATGGGATGTGAGCTTTTGCAGGAAGCAATTAGTTCATTTGGCCAATTCAAGATTTGAAAATTCTGTTTGTGACTCTGTGCCAAGTTTGGCCTTGCCCTGCATCTGGAAATTAGTTCCACGTGAGATAGGTGTGGGTTGATAACCTTCCTCTGAAAGACTGTTTATCAAGCCTTGCAGACTGTAAATGAAAGTAATTTATAATTGTATAAATAAAAGAGGTTTTGTGGGACTAAGATTTTGCTCCATGCTTTCTAAGGAAGCCTAGGTCAGAATACATAGTTTTGGGGTTTTTTTTCTTCTCAAAGGCAAGAAAACCCTTTTCTGATTGGGGTTCAAGTTTATCTCAAATATACACTTCATCTACTTGACTTGAGCGTCCAACTTCTCTCTCCAAAAGTGAAGCACTCCACACATTTTTCTCCATCAATTTAATCCTCTCACTTTCGGTCCCTGGCTTCACCTTCTAAAGATCATTTTGGATAGGTTTTTGTTTTATCTCTATTTTCATCTTCATTCAAGACATCGATGAATATATTGAAGAATAGAGAGCCCGGATCCTGGTACCCAATTTTTGACATCTCTTTCCAGCTCAATAAAATAGCACTCATGAGCATTCTCTGAAAATATAAAAAACAAAAAAACAGAAGAGAAGAGAATATTTGTAGCTCAGGACTGAACTGTGGGGATCCTTGGTGCTCTTTGAGGTTGGTTGTTCTCTTCGAGACGTTTCGTTACCCATTTAGGTAATATCATCGGTGCTAGAAGGGAACAAGGTTTAGTGAAGCTATCTGATGCAGCATCTAGAGCTGACGATGTTACCTATTTGGGTAACGAAACATCGGCAAGAAGACAACCAGCCTAGGAGACCACCAAGGACAGCACAAAACTCCTCCACTCCACAAACCCCACTCCTTTCTAGCACTGATCATGTTACCCAGTTGGGTAATGAAACATCTACAAGAAAACAACCAACCTCAGAGAGCACCAAGAACAACCACTCCTCCTCCTCCTCTTCCTCCTCCTCCTCCTTCTCCTCCTCCTCCTCCTAATTCCCACTCCCTTTTAGCACTGATAATGTCACCTACCATATTTTTCGGAGTATAAAACGCTCTGGTTTATGAGACGCACCTACCTTTTTGGGGGAGGAAAACAAGAGGGGGAAAGTCTGCCTCTGCCTCCCAGCAATTTGCTTCCCTGCAGCAAACAGCAAACAGCCTGTTTCCGTTTCAGTTTCAGCACAGCCTGATTAGCACAAGAAAAAAAAATCCGTCTCTGCCTCCCAGCAATTTGCCTCCTTGCAGCAAACAGCGAAGGCCAAAAATGGGGATGCACGGAGGCAATAGGCAATGGCAATCCTTGAAACAGCTGATGGTCGGGAGGCTGATCCAACCGATAATCAGCTGCTTGTGCTAATCAGGCTGTGCTGAAGCTGAAACTGTTTGCTGTTTGCTGTTTGCTGCAAGGAGGCAAATTGCTGGGAGGCAGAGGCCAAAGGGTGGGGGCCGGTGGATGGGAGGGGCTACATTTGGTGTATAAGATGCACCCAAATTTTCACCATCTTTTGGTGTCTTCTACTCCAAAAAATATGGTAATTGAGTAATAAAATTGAGTAAGAAAACAACCAAACTCAGAGATGACAAAGGACCCTCCTCCTCCTCCTCTCTGCATACCCCATCCCTTCTTCTACTGATGAGGTTACCTAGCTGGATCATCAAGCATCTGCAATAAAACAACCAAGCTCAGAGAGCACCAAGGATCTTACAATTCTCCATCATCTCTTCTTCTCCTTCTTCTTCTCTCCCAAACCCACCTCTGTTCTATCATTGTTGATGTTACCTAGTTGGTAATGAACATTTGCAAGAAAATAGCCAGCCTCAGAGACCACCAAGGACCCCACTACTACTACTACTACTCGTCTTCGCAAACCCCATCCCTTCTTCTACTGATGAGGTTACCCAGTTGGGTCACCAAACATCTTCAAGAAGAAAACCAGGCTCCGAGAGCACAAAGGAACCCACTCCTCCTCCTCCTCCTCCTCCTCCTCCTCCTCCTCCTCCTCCTCCTCCTCCTCCTCCTCCTCCTCCTGCTCCTCCAGCTCCTCCTCTCCGCAAACCCCACCCCTTCTTGTACTGATGAGATTACCCAGTTGGGTCATCAAACATCTTCAAGAAGACAACCAGTCTCCGAGAGCACAAAGGAACCCACTCCTCCTCCAGCTCCTCCTCCTCCTCCTCCTCCTCCTCTTCCTCTTCCTCCTCCTCTCCGCAAACCCCACCCCTTCTTGTACTGATGAGGTTACCCAGTTGGGTCATCAAACATCTTCAAAAAGACAAGCAAGGCTCCAAGAGCACCAAGGAGCCCAGCATTTTCATCATGTCCCCTTGCCATGTCATCTCCAGAAAGTAGTGTAAGCATGTTCGAGTTTAGAGTGGTCTGAAAAGCCGGTGTTGCAATTTTTTCCCTTGCATTTATGACACGGATCCTTTAAATAAATTTCGTCAAAATATTCTATTTCTGGATGGTACTCACAGGAGTGACAGTAAGTTGGTTTTCTTCCTCTTCCTCCATCTTACCAATTGCTTTTTTTTTTTTTTGCCTGTTCCCATTAATCCTTCGCCATAATAAGATGTGGCACCACTACAAGATGAAAAATCACAGCTCCTGGAATCTGTCATCAAGAATCACATCCCGAAAGGCTTTCTTCTTATGTTTCTCAGTGTCCTCAGGTTTTCTTTGCCTGTTTTTATTATACTCAAGGGCTGTTGATTTAAGGCTTGGAGTATCACGATCTAAAATGGCTCCCCAGGGCCAGTTTAGTAAATTCCATTCAGGAAAACAAAACACAAAAAAATTAGGCTTGTTCATTCCCTTGTTTGTGTTGTTAGTTGCAAAGTCGTGTCCGACCCATCACGACCCCATGGACAACGTTCCTTCAGGCCTTCCTGTCCTCTACCATCCCCTGGAGTCCATTTAAGCTCATGCCGACTGCTTCAATGACTCCATCCAGCCACCTCGTTCTCTGTTGTCCCCTTCTTCTTTTGCCCTCCATCGTTCCCAGCATTCGGCTCTTCTCCAGGGAGTCCTTCTTTCTCATTAGGTGGCCAAAGGATTTGAGTTTCATCTTCAGGATCTGGCCTTCTAAAGAGCAGTCAGGGTTGATCTCCTCTAGGACTGACCAGTTGGATTGCCTTGCAGTCCAAGGGACTCGCAGGAGTCTTCTCCAGCAGTTGAAAGGCCTCAATTCTTTGGCGATCAGCCTTTCTTATGGTCCAACTTTCACAGCCATCCATTGCAACTGGGAAAACCATAGCCTTGACTATACACACGTTTGTTTGGCAGAGTGATGTCTCTGTTCTCTTAGTTCATTCCAGTGGTGAAATCCAAATTTTTTTACTACCGGTTCTGTCGGCATGGCTTGATAGGCATGGCTGGGGAAGGATACTGCAAAATCTCCATTCCCACCCTACTCCTGGGGGAAGGATACTGCAAAATCCCCATTCCCACCCCAGTCTGGGACCAGAGTGGGCATCCCCTCATGTTGGGATCTACGAAGAAGAGCAATTCAGACGTGATAGGGTGTAATCACAGAATCACAAGGAAAGTGATGGAGACTCCTTACTTTACATTTTTTTCCAAATTAAAAAGGAAATGGATTTTAATCCAACCGGGGATGAAAGAGGCTACCGACTCTGCGAACCGAATCTGCAACATCCCACTGAAGGGGACTTATGAGACGCCTAATTGCACACTGCAAAGGTCTGTTCTCACCATTTACTGGAAAAAGCTTTTTTTTTTTTTTTGGTCGAAGAAATACAAACCAATATTCCACGTTTGTAATCTAGATGGGCAGGGTAGCTAAACGAAATAGGCATTTTGTATGATGGGGTCCGTGCGCTTTTGGCATTTAGTCATGCTGGCCACATGACCATGGAGATGTCTTCAGACAGCACTGGCTCTTCGGCTTTGAAACAGAGATGAGCAATGCCCTCTAGAGTCGGGAATGACCAGCACATATGTGTGAGGGGAACCTTTACCTTTATAATGGAATCACACAATTGACAGATTTGGTTAATTTGGGGCGAAGGCCAGTGAACTGAGGAAATACATCCAAGTTATCAAATATGAGTGGATAAAGTTGGTAACCTTCCACTTGTTAGTATCAGACAAATGTTTTTCTAAATAGGTCCTGTGGGTATTACAACAGCTGACTAGAAATTAAATTAGGTTTAATTAATGGCCCAGTTTCACTCAGGTTACTTTGCCTTAGAATTTCTAAACGTTAGAAAAATGTACTGAATACATGAAGTTACAGTAAAGCCAAGTTTAGAATAGAATAGAATAACAGAGTTGGAAGGGACCTTAGAGGTCTTCTAGTCCAACTCTCTGCTTAGGCAGGAAACCCCTACACCACTTCAGACAAATGGTTATCCAACCTCTTCTTAAAAACTTCCAGTGTTGGAGCATTCACAACCTCTGCAGGCAAGTTGTTCCATTGATTACCATATTTATCGGACTATGAGACGCATATAGTCCTTTTTTGTCTCCTAAAAGGGGGTGAAAATGTATGTGCGTCTTATAAATGGAATATTGCCAAAGTCCCACCTACACACAAGCCATTTTTTTGGCCTCCGCATGCCCTGTTTTTGGCTCTTTTTTCGGCCTTTTTCAGGCCTTTTTTTTGGGGGGTCCATTTTTGAGGATTTTTTTCACATGTTTTCGAGGCTTTTGGGGGCTTTTTCAGCCAGTGTTCAGGGCTTTTTGGGCCCATTTTTGAGGTTGCTGTTTTTTTGGGGAAAAAATGGGCTGAAAAAAGCCTTGAAAATAGCCCCCCAAAAGCCTCAAAAATGGGACAAATAAGCCCCCAAAATGGGCCCAAAAAGCCTCAAAAACAGGCTTTAAAAAGCCCCAAAATGGGCTGAAAAAAGCCTAGAAAATGGGCTTAAAGAAGCCCCCAAAACAGGCAGAAAAAAGCCTCAAAAATGGGCTGAAAAAAGGCCCCAAAAAAGGTTGTTGTTGTTTTCCTCTTCTAAATTTACGTGCGTCTTATAGTCTGAAAAATACAGTAATTGTTCTCACTGTCAGGAAATTTCTCCTTAGTTCTAAGTTGCTTCTGCAGCTTTACCAAGTTTTTTTTTTAGTTTTTTTTATTTTTATTTACATTTATATCTTGCCCTTCTCCGAAGACTCAGGGCGGCTTACATTGTGTAAGGCAATAGTCTCATTCTATTTGTATATTTATATACAAAGTCAGCTTATTGCCCCCCCAACAATCTGGGTCCTCATTTTACCTACCTTATAAAGGATGGAAGGCTGAGTCAACCTTGGACCTGGTGGGACTCGAGCCTGCAGTAATTGCAGGCAGCTGTGTTTAATAACAGGCTATTTTACAGGCTGAGCCACACCGCGGCCCTTTGAGGTTTCTCAGGACAGGCAGGAGTCCAAGTTGAGACTTCAGCAAACTAGATGAGACTTTGCTTGACTCAAGGTTGGAATGCCACAAGCAGGTCCTTTATATAACATAACATAACATAACATAAATATAGGCTGTGGGGTTTGGCTCCATGACTCAGCATTTATCCAGGCCTGCCCCTCCCTTCCTTCTGCTGGCGTCGCCTCTCAGATCTCCGGAAGCGAGGATCCTCCTACTGTGAATTCTCTTCAGATGGATCTGCTGTCGGTAATTCTAGCACGTGGCTGGCTCCCTGCTCACACGCTGTAGGAGTAAGGTTTGTTTGTTCATTCCTGACATCCTGTCCGAGCATGGGGCCAGGGCCAGGGGCTGGAGCCATGACAGGCCGTTCATCTTCATTATCAGACTCCGAGTCTGATAACAGGCCCGGGTGTAGGTGGGAGGGGCCCGGCTGAGAAGAGGAGGGAGGACGAGGCAGAACACGTGCCAGGCGACATGCTCTACGTGCTACTTAGGGGACAAGTGCCGTAGGTTCCCCATCACGGATATACTGTATGGCAAGTCATAAAGGTGCTGTTATCCAAGTATCCCAAGTATCCAAGTTGAAAAAGATTGACTCGGTAATTTGGTTTGGCTGCGATAGAAGGAACTTGAACTTGTAGCTCAATTTTGCACAGGGCTTGAGGTACAGTCAAAAGAGATTCTCTAATTAGCTATCAATGAGGCAAGCGTCTAACCGAAGTCACTCTTGAGTGTTGCAAAAAACCAAGACAGGCTACTTCTGGTAATATAACATTTATAAAGTGGGACTCAGGGATGAGAGGAGAAATATATTTGAACCTGAGGTTCATTTAAGGACAGGTATAAAAAAAAATGGTAAAGTGTGTTTTTTTCTTTTTTTCTTTTTTTCTTTTTGCTGAACGAAAATATATGCAGTGTATCCCAGGCCTTCTTTCAGTTTTGTTCTCAAATTGGGTAGGAGGTGATATGATATACTGTGAAAAGGAAAGACTGCGTTAATTGGCAAGAATTGTTTTTTAAAATAATAATAATAATAATAATAATAATAATAATAATAATAATAATAATAATAATAATAATAATAATAATAACAATAATAATAATAATAATAATACATGGAATAACTTCAAACACACACCAACCTTTTAAGGTGTCTTCATACAGTAGCGGTAGCATATAGCCATATACCATATATAGCCTGACTAGGTGGCTCAGTGGTTAAAGACACTGAACTTGTCGATCAGAAAGGTCAGCGGTTCGGCGGTTCAAATCCCAAGTACAGGTCTCTTGCGTGAGTAGGGGGCTGGACTAGATGACCTCCAAGGTTCCTTCCAACTCTGTTACTTGTTACTAATCGTTTTGGACTATTCAAATCGTTAAAACAGGCCTGTAAGTGAATTTTCCAATACTCCAAATTGGATTTTTAATTTATTTATGTTTTTTCCCCCCCAAATCTTTGCAGATGTAGTATTCGGATAATTTTAAATTATGTCCTGAATGCTGGATAAAAGTCTGAAGAAAAGAGCTTGTGTTTTGTATAGACGCACATCTAAGAAATAGTATTTAAGCTTCTGGATTAGTAGAAGTTACCTCATTTGTTATCTGGCTTCTGTTTTCCTACTCTCAATGAGTTGAGCATTTTGCTCATAGCATTTAAAGGTTCTAGGATCCATATATGTTTGTTTACATATGGATCAGGGGTGAAATCTACTTGCCTTCCCTACCGGTTCAGAAGTGCATGCGCTATGCGTGTGTGCACATCATGTGCGATTTTAGACCCTCTGCGCATGCACAAAGCATGCACAGAGGGTCAAAAACAGGTTACTTCCTGTTTAAAACCAGGAAGTAACAATGTCCAGGTGGGTGGGCGGAGCCTCAAGGTCAAAAACAGGTTACTTCCTGTTTAAAACCAGGAAGTAACAATGTCCAGGTGGGTGGGCGGAGCCTCAGGGTCAAAAACAGGTTACTTCCTGTTTAAAGTAACAATGTCCAGGTGGGTGGGGGAACCTCAGGGTCAAAAACAGGTTACTTCCTGTTTAAAACCAGGAAGTAACAATGTCCAGGTGGGTGGGCGGAGCCTCAGGGTCAAAAACAGGTTACTTCCTGTTTAAAGTAACAATGTCCAGGTGGGTGGGGGAACCTCAGGGTCAAAAACAGGTTACTTCCTGTTTAAAACCAGGAAGTAACAATGTCCAGGTGGGTGGGCGGAGCCTCAGGCTGCCACCAGTACCAGTTCGATGAACTACCAGCTGCCTCCGCTACCGGTTCTTCCGAACCAGGGTGAACCGGTAGCATTTTACCCCTGATATGGATGGAAAAATGCTTTTTCATTATGTTTTCCCTTGACGATGTTTCACTTCTCATCCAAGAAGCTTCTTCACTCTGCGTGCTATAATCAAGGATGTATTTATGAATGCTTACAGAGTGTCAATCAATCCTTATGTCTATAGAGATTCTCAGTCAATGAGGTCATGGTTGCTCCAAAGGTGCTCTCGTGTCCCACTCCCCCTCCAATGACCAGGTCTAGGAAGTCCGTATCAAGTGTGGCCATGAAGTCTCTGCAGCTTCGCCAAATTCCTTCCAGGTGTCTCAGGGCAGGCAGGAGTCCAAGTTGTGACTTCAGCAAACTAGATGAGACTTTGCTTGACTCAAGGTTGGAATACCACAAGCAGGTCCTTTATATAGGCTGTGGGGTGTGGCTCCATGACTCAGCATTTATCCAGGCCTGCCCCTCCCTTCCTTCTGCTGGAGTCGCCTCTCAGATCTCTAGAAGCGAGGATCCTCCTACTGTGAATTCTCTTCATCTGGATCTGCTGTCAGTAATTCCAGCATGTGGCTGGCTTCCTGCTCACATGCTGTAGGAGTGAGGTTTATCAGGTTTGTTTGTTCATTCCTGGAATCCTCTCCGGGCATGGGGCCAGGGCCGGGGGCTGGAGGCATGACAGGCCATTCATCTTCATTATCAGACTCAGAGTCTGATAACAGGCCCGGGTGTAGGCAGGAGGGGCCCGGCTGAGGAGAGGAGGGAGGACGAGGCACAACAGGTGCTTTTCCAAAAGGCAACTGGACTTTGACGTCCTTGAAGATGTTTCACAAAGTCCAATTGCCTTTTGGAAAACACCTTTGGGACCATCAGTCCTTATTACATATAATAAGGACTGATGGTCATGGTTACATATATGAATCCTAGAACATTTAAATGTTCTTAGCAAAATGTTCAACTCAATGAGTGGGAACGGAGAAGCTGGATAATAAATGAGGTAACTGCTACTAATCCAGAACCTTAAGTACAACTTAAGGTTCTGTGGCTTTAAGGAAGAAACAGCTGCAATCACACATTGCTCCCAGAAGCACGAAGCTGAAGCCTGAAGATGACGAATGAGACTTCGTCAAAACGTTGCCAAGACACTTCCAATTTTATGCGGGAGAAAACCCAAATAACCAAAGACCTACATACAAACACCCACGAAAACCTCAGAAAACAAATATATATTTGTTTTCTGAGGTTTTCGCGGGTGTTTGTATGTAGGTCTTTGGTTATTCGGGTTTTCTCCCGCGTAAAATTGGAAGTGTCTTGGCGACGTTTCGATGAAATAGGAAGAAACAGCTGCGATCACACATTTCTCCTAGAAGCACGAAGCTGTAAACACCTAGCCTGAAGATGACGAATGGGATTTCGTCGAAACGTCACCAAGACACTTCCAATTTTACGCGGGAGAAAACCCGAATAACCAAAGACATATATATTTGTGTACTGTACGGCATCCCTCTAAAAAACTGATACTTTACATAACATTTTATTAAAATGTAGTGTTGGATTTGAAGGTGTTTGCATTTAATTAGAGAAAGTCTTAAGGATTAGTGAAAGTCATTTATATTGCACATATTTTTAAAGTATATGCACAGGGATCTTCTCAACCCCCAGTTAGTGCTAACTCCAAGCACCTGCTTGGAGTTAGAGAATCATCAATGGAATTCAAGGGAGGTTGGGCTTCGTTCATTTGTGACTATGTTAAGATTCTAGACTGATCCCTCTTTTCACTCCACCCTCCAGATTCTGCCAACCTTTCTTCTATAAGAAGTAAACAATCAAGAAAGAGCACACGCATGGGGTGGGGGGAAACACCCACTACAATCTGTTAATTTCTTTATCATCTGTCTCAAGACCTTCTTCTAGGTTTCTGGATTCTTGAACATCCTTTTGAATTGCCACGTAGGATGCATAAGATATTCTTGGAAATAAGATGGATGTTGGATGGGGTGCACATTGCTTTATGCCAGCCATTTAATTTGCTTTAACTATTTTTTAAAAAATAGAGATCTTAAGGGTAAAATAGCAATAGCACTTACTTATATACCGCTTTGCATGGTGCTTTACAGCCCTCTCTAAGCAGTTTCCAGAGTCAGCCTCTTGCCCTCAACAATCTGGGTCCTCATTTTACCCACTTCAGAAGGATGGAAGGCTGAATCAACCTTGAGCCTGTCAGGATCGAACTGATGGCAGTTGGCAGAGTTAGTCTGCAATCCTGCATTATAACCACCAGGAAGGAAGGAAGGAAGGAAGGAAGGAAGGAAGGAAGGAAGGAAGGAAGGAAGGAAGGAAGGAAGGAAGGAAGGAAGGAAGGAAGGGCAATAGCACTTAGACTTATATACCGCTTCACACAGTCCTTTACAGCCCTCTCTAAGCGGTTTACAGAGTCAGCCTCTTGCGCCCAACAATCTGTGTCCTCATTTTACCCACCTCAGAAGGATGGAAGTCTGGGTCCATCTTGAGCCCGTCAGGATCGAACTGATGGCAGTTGGCAGAGTCTGCAATACTGCATTCTAACCACTAGGAAGGAAGGATGGATGGATGGATGGAAGGAAGGAAGAAGGAAGGAAGGAAGGAAGGAAGGAAGGAAGGAAGGAAGGAAGGAAGGAAGGAAGGAAGGAAGGAAGGAAGGAAGGGCAAAAGCACTTAGACTTATATACCACTTCACAGAGCTTCACAGCCCTCTCTAAGCGGTTTACAGAGTCAGCCTCTTGCCCCCGACAATCTGGGTTCTCATTTTAATGACCTTTTATTGATAAGAATATGTGAAACCTACCACTGCACTGGCTATATTTGAAGCAATGGTTTTTGCAAGATCTGCATTTACACGAGTTGGCTTCGAATCACGTTATCGTATGCAAAGACGGGTTAAATCTGACCCTAAATGAACTCACCTCAATAATTTAGCTAAATTATTTCCCTTCGCTCTGTTCATGGGCCCATCTGACTTTTTTTCCCCCTCTTTTCTTCACTTGGCAACGTTCCCCTACACTGTCACAAGCTGGTAGAACTAATTTTCACATTGCGGGCAGAAATCTGCAGCTGGGTTTCAAGGGGATTCTTTAATGTCCTAATTGCTTTAAGAGCATCATTTGCCTTTCAGGAAGTTCCTAAAACGTTTTTTTTGTAAATAAATAAATAAATAAAACAAGCAGCTGCAATATAGACGGAGCTGTTGTAAGAGCGCCAGTGTTAAATTTCTATTTTAAAAAAAAAAATAGACATTAAATCTTGCCCAGCATTTTGGAGTTATATTTGTACCATTCATTCAAGACTGAGAGGAGTCTTCCGGTACTTGAGGGACTGTCAAGAGAAGTGGTGGGGGGGGGGTATGACTTATTCACCAAAGCACCCGAGGACAGGACAGGAAGTAACATATGGAAGATCATAGAAATTTAATCTAAAACCAAAGAGAACTCTCCTGAATCCTCCTCCTCCTCTTCCTTCTTCCTCCTCCTCTCTTCTTCTTATTTTTATTTCTCCTCTTCCTCCTCCATACTTCTCCTCAGCATCATCCTTCTTTCTCCTTCCTCCTCCTCCTCTTTTCTTCTTCTTCTTCTTCTTCTTCTTCTTCTTCTTCTTCTTCTTCTTCTTCTTCTTCTTCTTCTTCCTCCTCCTCCTCCTCCTCCTCCTCCTCCTCCTCTTCTTCTCCTTCCTCCTCCATACTTCTCCTCAGCATCATCCTTCTTCTCCTTCCTCCTCCTCCTCTTCTTCTTCTTCTTCTTCTTCTTCTTCTTCTTCTTCTTCTTCTTCTTCTTCTTCTTCTTCTTCTTTTTCTTTTCTTCCTTCTTTTTTCCTTCCTCCTCCTCCTCCTTCTTTTTCTTCTTCATCCTTTTCCTCCTTCCTCCTTCCTCCTTCCTCCTTCCTTCTTCCTCCTTCCTCCTTCCTCCTCCTCTTCCTTCTCCTCCTCCTCCTCCTTCTTTTTCTTCTTCCTCCTCCTCCTTCCTCCTCCTTCCTCCTCCTCCTCCTCCTCCTCCTCCTCCTCCTCTTCTTCTTCTTCTTCTTCTTCTTCTTCTTCTTCTTCTTCTTCTCCTCCTCCTCCTCCTCCTCCTCCTCCTCCTCCTCCTCCTCCCTCCTCCTCCTCCTTCCAGGTATAACCTCAGAGATGACACCAATCTCACCAAGCTGGTGACATCACCAGCTCTTTATTTGCTTACAACTAAGAGGCAGAATCTTGCCAGACTAAAGCTACAGTCTTCCTGGGACATCCTAGGCTGTGGCTACCCTGAATGTTGTCCCTCCTCCTTTTTAGGATTGTGCAGGCTCTTGTCTTAAGGCCTTCTCTGGAATGTGCTGCTTTCTCTCTGGGAAGCTGGCCTGCAGTGCTAAAGCCAACATTCCCCACCCTTACTCTTTCTTTAGCTGCACACTCCGCTTACACCTTCCTCTTCTTAGTATTAATTAGTCTGTTGGTGGTTCAGCTTGGCTACATAAGGGTTGTTGGGAGAATCTTGTTCTTCAGTAGTACAGAAGGAAAGGCCTTTAAAAATAGAATAGAATTCTTCATTATTTAAATTATTATTATTTAAATTTGAAACATGGAAACCTTAGAGACCACGAGATAATTAAATGCCTCCCTGTTTAAAAAAGGCAATTCATCTTAGAGACCTATTTTGAGCCTTGCAAACAGGAATCCCCCCATTGATGGCTCACTGGAGTAACTCCAAATATCCTTTCCAGTTATTACCCAGTTAGTTTCTTTTCTCTGGATTGGAAAAGTGTTGACTGATGATCTCCTTCCGTGTACAAGCATAAACATAAACACGAAAACCCACATGTTGAGTAGCTGAGTTTACCTAACCGGAAGATATGTTTTTTTCCTCTACCGATTCATTCCCCTGTGTATTAATCTGCAACTATTAAAAACAACAATAATTCATAATCAGTATTTGCAACTTACTACCCTTCAAAAAGACCTTGACTTTGTATCTGAATGGTCTAAAACTTGGCAACTCCAAATCTCAACCAGCAAATGCTCAGTCTTACATATTGGAAAAAAGAACCTAAACTCTAAGTACAAGCTTGATGGCCATTACCTTACGGATGACCCCCACCCTGTTAAACACCTTGGAGTTTTCATATCCAATGATCTAAGTGCCAAAGCCCACTGCAACTACATCGCAAAAAAGGCTCTAAGAGTTGTAAACCTAATCTTGCGTAGCTTTTTCTCCAAAAACACCACATTACTAACCAGAGCATATAAAACATTTGCTAGAACAATTCTTGAATACAGCTCGACTGTTTTGAACCCATACCACATTTCTGACATCAATACAATTGAACGTGTCCAGAAATATTTTACAAGAAGAGTTCTCCACTCCTCTGAATACAACAAAATACCTTATGCCACCAGACTTGAAATCCTGGGTTTAGAAAATTTAGAACTACGCCGCCTTTCTACATGACCTGAGTTTAATTCATAGAATCATCTATTACAATGTCCTTCCTGTCAAAGTCTACTTCATCTTCAATTGCAACAATACACGAGCACACAATAGATTTAACTTTAATGTTAACCCCTCCAATCTTGATTGCAGAAAATATGACTTCAGTAACAGAGTTGTTAATACTTGGAATACACTACCTGACTCTGTGGTCTCTTCCCAAAATCCCCAAAGCTTCAACCAAAAACTGTCTACTGTTGACCTCACCCCATTCCTAAGAGGTCTGTAAGGAGCATGCATAAGAGCATAAGAGTGCCTACTGTTCCTGTCCTATTGTTTCCTTTCATTATATCCAATTAATATAGTTATTACATACTTATGCTTATATATTGTATAGTTATTATATGCTTATGCTTATATATACTGTGTGACAAAAATAAATAAATAAAAAATAAAAACTTAAAATTCATCGTTTTGCTATCATCAAAGGAGATGGGTAAACTGTGTGTCCTGTAAGACCTGAAACCTCTGTTTTGAAGTGTGCACTATAAATTATTAATTGAATACATTTTTAAAACGTATTTTCATTCAACTGTAGACATTTGACGAGGAGGTTATGTAGACAAAAAATAAAATAACAGTGTTACATATAGCTTTTAAACAGATACTTGGAATTTGAGTGAAAAGTTCATGGAAGCTGCATGTCATACAGCATATATAAACCCTCTGCTCTCTATTGTCTAGGGCCTAAAGAGAGAGAGAGAGAAAGAGAGAGAGAGAGAGAAGGAGGGAGGGAAAGAGAGAGAGAGAATCAGAGAGACAGACAGAAAGAGATAGAGAGAGGGGGAGGGAAAGAGAGAGCAGGGAAAGAGAGAGCGGGAAGGAAAGAGAGGGAGACAGACAGAGAGAGGGAGGGAGGAAAACAGAGAGAGAAAGAGTAGGAGAGAGAAAGAGAGAGGGAGGGGAAGAGAGGTGGGAGAGAGAGAGGGAGAGAAAGAGAGAGTGGGGAAAGAGAGAGAGAGACAGAGGGAGGGAGGGAACAGAGTGAGAGAAAGGAGTGGGGGGAGGGAAAGAGGAAAAGTCCGGAAACAGGCCCATTTCTGGCCTCTGGAGGGCCTCCAGAGCCTGGGGAGGCCATTTTTGCTCTCCTAGAGGCTCAAGGAAAGTCTACCAAGCCTGGGGAGGGTGAAAGCACCCTACTCCCGTGGTGCAAGACACTGATTAGGCCATGCCCACCCAGCAACCAGGCAGAGAACTGGTTGCTAAAATTTTGGAATCCCAACCCTAGTATAGGATCTCCTCCCTGAGCAGGGGGTTGGATTAGAAGGCCTCCAAGGTCCCTACCAACTCTATTATTCTGTATTTTTATGCAAGTGGTTCTTGGATATAGCGTAGTATTGAATAACTTTTTCTGCAACATCTTCATCTGGGAACAGAGTGTTCCTAAGAAAACACAACACAGCTGACCTTATTGATTCAAAGCCCTAATGCAATTCATCAAAAGTAACTCTGAATGCCATTATAAGTGGCTGATATTTTTATGTCCCCAATATCCAAAACAATTCTTCCTTCCTACGATAGTACACTTATTCCTTAAAATTGATGACAAATTCTTAGTACCATTCCAACGTTGGAACGTTGTCTGACACCTTAATCCGTTTAAAACTTTCTAGGGGCAAAACTTCGCCTTGATTTTTGCTGTCTATTTTAAATTCTTAAACATTGTAAAAGCATATCTACATTTTCCTATATTGAAGGTGCTAACCTGGTGTATTTTTAATCTTGTCATGTTGAATGTGTTTTACTTCTTTAAAGCAGTAAATAGGCAACTTCCAAAAATAGTTTGAAAGGGTGGTGCGAATTTAGCATCCTTTGAAAAGTCTGGTATTTATCTTACTGCCACTTCACTCTAGACTTCCAGACACAACTCACAAAGTGTTTTTCACAAAATATAAATGCCGATTTGGCACAGTATCAGATTAGCTTATTTGGTCAGTTACAGTGGTGGGCTCCAAATTTTTCAACAATTAGTTCTCTGCCCTAATGGGTGGGTGTGGCTGGGGGTGGGCGTGGCTGGGGGGTGTCATGTGACTGAGTGAGTGTTCTGTCCCCCTCCCCACCTCACACAGGAGCGAGCGTCTAACAGTCAATTATTTTGCAACCGACCTGAATTTCCTCTGTGGATGAAAGACTTGGCAACTACAGTACAAATGCTTGCCAAGTTCCTAATCACTTGGCAAAGACGGGAGTCCATGTGTCCATTGCCGAGGCAGCCAAATGCTCACAGAATAATTCCTTCACACAGTCCAGGCCTTAACTCAAAAACAACCGAGCAAAAGTTAATGCTTGTAGTTTTGTCTGTCACAAGGGGCTACGGAGCAACTCCACCCGCTTTTATCCCCTGTGGGGTATGGTTCAGTGACTCAGCACTCTCTGGGCCTGCCACACTTCTTCCTCTGCTGCGCACGCTTCTCTTTTTGATGCTGCCCCAGGATTGATCCTCCTCGTCCTCTATCTGTGGGGGCTCCGACATGCCTTCTTCCTGGTCTACAGCTGGCACCTGAGGCGTTGCCAGGAAGGAGGGACCTGGAGAGGGAGGCCTTGTCGGCTCCTCTCCCTCACTCTCTAAGTCATCCTCCTCCATGTGGTCAGGCTCGGGGGGCAAAGTCACAACAGTGGGCATGGCCAATTTTATGTCACTTGTGTGGGTGGTATCTGTATGGGACAGACAGGGTTGGGGAGGGAATCCAGGGGTCTCCAGTAGGGGGGGGGCGGGAGGAAAGAAAGATCCAACCTATTAGTGTGGGTGTGCGCGTGTGTGAGAGAGAGAGAGACTGCATCAAGTTAGCCTTGGAAAGCTGGCTGCGAGAGGAAGAGAAGCTGGGTAAGCCGGACCCTGCTGTTTCCTGGGTCCCCTCATCCCAGAAGCAGACTGAAAATGGCCAAAAAAATGGACTGAAAATAGCCCTAAAAATGGCCTGGTTTTTGGGTTTTGGGGGGCCAGAAAAACAGCCTGAAAATGGCCTGGAAAACAGACTGAAAACAGCCCAAAAATGGACTGAAAACGGCCTAAAAACGGACTGAAAAATGGTCCGAAAACAGACTGTTTTGGGGTATATTTGGGCCATTTTCAGGCTGTTTTTCCAGTGAAAATCGGCCCAAAGATCAGCTTGGAAAGGGCCTGAATAACGGCTGGAAAAATGGGCGGGAGCAGGGCCAGCTGGTGGTCTGATTTGCCGGTTCTCCAAACCATGCAGAATTGGAACAACCGGTTCGGGTGAACCAGTCCAAACCGGAAGCAGCCCACCCCTGGTCAGTTGGGTCCTGAGATAATCTAAATAATTACTTACCCCAGTATGAGTGATAGGAATGATGGTTGGAGTGCAGGTCTTTGTAGATCTATGGAACATGCTTCCTCAGAAATATGCTTGATTTCCAACCCTGCTATTCTGTTATCTCCAGCACTAGCAATGTCAATTCGAAAGATGTGTTTTTTTTAGCCTCAGGAAGGTAACAATCAAGCTGGTGACATTCCTTAGAGGACAGCCCAGGATTCTGATTAACGCGGCAGTCTTGCCAATTTGTTGAAGACACCTAAAGGCGATAGAACAAAAACAAAACTGTGGGGAAGAAATTACGGAGGCCGATATATAGCTCATCCCTGCTCGCTACTAAAACTCAGCCTTCATATGCTATCGCTTCATAATCGAGAAAGGAAGTAGCACGTGGGGAAAATCTCCAGGGGAAGCACTTTGAATGTTGTTCAGAGCCTCCCAGTTGATATGTCAGCTGAGAATAAATAAATGTGGAACATCTTGCCCTGTTGTGGTCCACCAGCAGCCTGCGGACCTGGCAGCGGAGTTGGACATTGAGGAGGCTGGGGAGGACAATGGGCCGGTCATAGAGTCAGGGGAAGGCCCAGACTAGGGCTCTGCGTTAGAGGCAGAGATGGGGCCAGGGCCATCTGGGAGCAAAGCGCGGACTCCGGAGCCTCCAGAGGTGGACAGCTGAGAGTCAGAAGAACAGGAGGAGCCTGTTCCTAGTGCAGGCATACAAAGAACTGCCAGAAGGCAAGAGCAGCTGAAGCAAAAAGGGTGACTCAGGAGTAAGGCCAGAAGATGATTGGCCACTCCCATAAGGCTTAAAAGAGCAGCAACGAGCCATTGGGTTCTTTGTAGAAAAGCAACGTTGATTCCATTGCTTCTTGTCAGCGTCTCTTGAACTTTGCGGGGGGTTTGCCAAGAAAAGCCTTTGGCAGGTTGCCAAAGACAACAAATGTTGGTGATAAGGCCAAAGGACTGTTTATGAAGAATTCATTTTGGACTAAGCTGAGAATAAATTAATTTTCAGCTGTTCTAATAAAATATGTTTGTTCAGGACTGAATTGTGTTTGGTAATCACTATTTGGGCCTCGGTCACAACATGCCCTATGAATTGTAGAAACCCTGATCGAATGAGCAAACAGCAGCCCCAAACTATTCCCATCTGGATTTCTTGCTTTCTGACTAATCATGTTTGTTACAATTTAAGCCTGAGAAACAGCCATGAATCAAGACCAGGGGTATCAAACAGAAGGCCCGGGGCCAGATCTGGCCCACGGGGCCACCCTGGAAACAGTGAAGGACCGGCCCAGGGTGCTTCTGCCAGTGAAAACAGAGCTTGGGAGGGCCACATGCACTGGCAGAAGGTTGCAGGAGGCTGTAGCAGCTGGAAACAGAGTTTGCAAGGACTGTGCACGCCCCTGCCCAGCTCTGTTTTTGCTGCAGAGGATTGCATGAGGCTGTTGCAGCCGAAAACGGAGCCCGGGAGCCTGTTTTCACTGGTAGAGCAGTCAGGCCGCCACAGGCACCCCCAACATGAGTGACGTCAAGCTGGCCACGTCCACCCTGGCCAGCCCCAGTCCCCCCGAGGTCAAATACAGCCCTGATGCGGCCCTCAATGAAATCGAGTTTGACACCCCTGATCTAGATCCAGCAATGGTTCCTGTTATATGCCCTAGTTCCGTGATGGCAAAACTATGGCACGCGTGGGTGGGTGTCAGTGGACACGCAAGCTCAGCTCCAGTGCACATGCGCATGCCAGCCAGCTGATTCTTGGGCCTTCTGGGCTCACCAGAAGTAGGGAAACAGGCTGTTTCCTGCCTCCGGAGGGCTTCAGGGGGTGGTGGGGAAGGCCTGTTTTTTGCTGTCCCCAGCCTCCAAAGCCTATCTAGGAGTCTGGAGAAGGCAAAATGGCCTGTTTGCCAACTTCCAGTTGTTTTTGACCTCTGGAGGACCTCCAGGGGGGTGGGGAAAGCGATTTTCACCCTCTCCAGACTCCTAGAAAGGCTCTGTAGCCAAGTGAGAGAAAAAAATGGGCCTACCAGGCCATCACATGCCAGGAGTGGGGGGAGCGGTGGGGTCACATGTATATAAGCGGGGGCAGGGCGCATGGAATTATGGGTGTGGGCATGCACGCGACCCCCCCAACTCCCCCTCCTGGCACACGATGGCAAAAAGGTTAGCCATCACTGCCCTAGTTCATAATCCATCGGTTGTACGTGGCCATTGATTGCACAAATCTGATATTATGGCCTCTGTCAAATTCTGGCCTTAAGTTTGTTTGATCAATGGATATTCTACACTCATGAAATTAATTGCTCAGCTTATATTTGGAGCGTAGGCATTGACAAGCAGTAATTTGCAGTATGACGGGTGCAAAAAACCAACTGTTGTGACCCAGGCCCATGTAGGTAGTAGGAAACTCAATCAGTGAAAAAACAAACAAACTTTATTCAAACAGCTGAGAATTACTTCATTCCCAGCACTAAATTAAAGCAAATTCCTCCCAACACAAATTCCTCAGTCCTACCGCAAACCTTGGTCCAGTTAGGTAAACTGCCAAAGGCCTTTCTTGGCAAACATTCAGAAGTCGCTAAAACAAAAATAAATGCAAGAAGACGTAGCTACCAACGTTGTTTTCCGGCAAAGCCCAAACGCCATTGCTGGTCTGTTTTAAGCCTTATGGGAGGGTCCAATCATCTCTTGGCCTTACTCCCTAGTTGTCCTCTTTGCTTGAGCTGCTCTTGCCTTCTGGCAGCTCTTCTCATGCGTGCATTAGGAACAGGCTCCTCCTGTTCCTCTGCCTCACTACTATCAGGCTCTGGAGGCTCTGGAGTCTGCACCTCACTTCCCGATGGCCCTGGCCTCACCTCAGCCTCATTGCTGTCCGACTCCATTTTTTATTTATTTATTTATTTATTTATTTATTTATTTATTTATTTATTTATTTATTTATTTATTTATTTATTTATTTTGTCACAACAGTATATATAAGCATAAGCATGAAAGTAACTATATAATATATAAGCATATATATATAAGCATAAGCATGTAATAACTATATTAATTGGATATAATGAAAGGAAACAATAGGACAGGAACGGTAGGCACATTTGTGCTCTTATGCACACCCCTTACGGACCTCTTAGGAATGGGGTGAGGTCAATAGTAGACAGTTTTTGGTTAAAGCTTTGGGGATTTTGAGAAGAGATTACAGAGTCAGGCAGTATGTTCCAAGCATTAACAACTCTGTTACAGAAGTCATATTTTCTGCAATCAAGATTGAAGCGGTTAACATTAAGTTTAAATCTATTATTTGCTCTTGTATTGTTGCAGTTGAAGCTGAAGTAGTCTTTAACAGGAAGGACATTGCAATAGATGATTCTATGAGTTAAACACAGGTCCTGTTGAAGGCGGCGGAGTTCTAAGTTTTCTAAACCCAAGATTTCAAGTCTGGTGGCATAAGGTATTTTGGGACCACAACACCACCAACAATATATGCCATAGGAATTAGATTAGATTAGGGAAGGTCAGAGACATTAGTTTATGTATGCAATTGGGTAGAGATAATGGTGTAGATTTAGGCACAACTGTCAAGGTTAGCATAATTAATAGCCTTTAAAAAAAAGAAGAAAAGAAAAGACACTGATTAAATTCTCAACAATTGCACAGTTATGCAACCAGTAATGAATCGGACTTCAAGGTAATGAGTCAGGCATTATCGTCAGGTATAGCCCTCTATGACACTAATTATTTATGGTATTATTCAATCTCGGTTTCAAATGCTTTTTCTGACCTTATAATTGACTTGGCAATCGGAGATTTCGTATTTCATCAGTGGCCTATGAGCTGCCCCTCTCAAGTATTTAATAAGTAAAGACTTCCACGTAGGGTTATGATTGCACAATTGGTGCACACAGGTAGGCGTTGTCACATGGAAAGTCACGATAGAAGGGGGGAGGGACTGAGAAAATAACTCACACCAGATGCTCCAAAACTTGCCTCCAAAGCAAGGGATTGCGGTGGATCGGAAAAGTGATTTAACCATGTCACCATCGACGAAAAGAAATGAAACGAACAGTTGAAGCTGGAAAATTATGGGAAATTATGAGGTGTATTTTGTCTGTTGAGATTCTCAGTCATCCAGGTCATGGTTGTCCCAAAGGTGCTTTTTCAGGAGGCAACTGGACTTCCTTGTTCTTTTTTTCTTTTGAAGATGTTTCGCTTCTCATCCAAGAAGCTAACAATAACAACAACAACAACAACAACAACAACAACAACAACAACAACTGAGTTGTAAGGGACCTTGAAGGCCTTCTAGTCCAACCCCCTGCCCAGGCAGGAAACCCTACACCATCTCAGACAGATGGTTATCCAATATTTTCTTTAAAATTTCCAGTGTTGGGGCATTCACAACTTCTGCAGGCAAGTCGTTCCATTTATTAATTGTTCTAACTGTCAGGAAATTTCTCCTTAGTTCTAAGTTGCTTCTTTCCTTGATCAGTTTCCACCCATTGCTTCTTGTTCTGCCCTCAGGGGCTTTGGAGAACAGCCTCTTCTTTGTGGCAACCCCTGAGATATTGGAACACTGCTATCATGTCTCCCCTAGTCCTTCTTTTTATTAGACTAGACATACCCAGTTTCTGCAACCGTTCTTCATATGTTTTAGCCTCCAGTCCCCTAATCATCCTTGTTGCTCTTCTCTGCACTCTTTCTAGAGTCTCAACATCTTTTTTACATCACGGCGACCAAAATTGAATGCAGTATTCCAAGTGTGGTCTTACCAAGCCATTATAAAGTGGCACTAACACTTCACGTGATCTTGAGTCTATCCCTCTGTTTATGCAGCCCAGAACTGTGTTGGCTTTTTTAGCAGCTGCTGCACACTGCTGGCTCATATCTAAATGGTTGTCCACTAGGACTCCAAGATCCCTCTCACAGGTACTACTATTGAGCAAGGTACCACATATACAGTACCTGTGCATTTTGGGTTTTTTTGCCTAAATGTAGAACCTAACTTTTTTCACTGTTGAATTTCATTTTGTTAGATAGTGCCCAATATTCAAGTCTGTCAACATCCTTCTGTAACTTGAGCCTATCTTCTGGAGTGTTGGCTATTCCTGCCAGCTTGGTGTCATCTGCAAATTTGATGAGTTCCCCACCTATTCCCTCATCCAAGTCTTTGATGAAAATGTTGAAGAGTCCTGGGCCTAAAACAGAGCCTTGGGGTACTCCACTGCATACTTCCCTCCATGTGGATGTAGTTCCGTTGAGGACTACACATTGAGTGCAGTTGGTCAGGCAGTTACGAATCCATCTGGTGGTGGTGCTGTCTAACCCAGATTTTTCTACTTTATCTAGTAGTAGGTTATGGTCTACTTTATCAAATGCTTTACTGAAGTCCAAGTATCGACAGCATTCTTCTGGTCTACTAATTTTGTCACTTTGTCAAAGAATGCAATAAGATTAGTCTGGCATGATCTGTTTTTGACAAACCCATGTTGGTTTTTGGATATTACTTTGCTTCTAGGTGTTCGGTGATTCGTTGCTTGATTATCTTTTCCAGAACCTTCCCCGGTATTGAGGTCAGGCTGATAAGTCTGTAATTTCTTCAGCTCTGACAGGATAGTGGAGAATGAAAGGATTTATATTCCTTGCAGACAGATGGTCATTTGCATCCGTGTAGAGGGTCATTGAAGCACTTGGAGGTTTTTTCTTCCAGTAGTAGAATTAGAATAACCCTTTGGGGTGAGGTACCAATTGTGGCGAAGGTTGTTGAGAGTGTGGTGGCACGTCAATTACCCCAATACCTGGAGGAATCTGTCTATCTAGACCCGTTCCAGTCTGGCTTCCGACCCGGGTACAGTACAGTACAGGCTTTGGTCGCGTTGGTTGATGATCTCTGGAGGGTCAGGGACAGGGGTTGTTCCTCTGCCCTGGTCCTATTAGACCTCTCAGCGGCTTTTGATACCATCGACCATGGTATCCTGCTGCACCGGTTAGGGAGTTTGGGAGTGGGAGGTACCGTTTATCTAAATGTTTTAATTCGGCCATTTGTATAATAAGTTTTTTAAATTATGGTTTTATGTGTATATTGCTGTTGTTTTTTATTATGGCTGTAAACCGCCCTGAGTCCTTCAGGAGAAGGGCGATATAAAAATTTAATAAATAATAAAAGAATAATAAAAGAATAGAATACAGCTGGAAGGGACCTTTGAGGTCTTCTAGTCCAGCCCCCTGCTCAAGCAGGAGAACCTATACCGTTTGAGATAAGTGACTGTCTAGGCTCTTCTTAAAAACCTCCAGTGATGAAGTGTCCATAATTTCTGGAGGCAAGCTGTTCCACCTGATAAGTGTATAAACATTTATGATTCTAAATCAGCTTTGATAAGGTTAAAGGTCATAATTGGTACAACTGGAAAAGTTTTTAAACAACTTTTTTTTTTTTTTGCAACCAGAGAAAATACTTCAATCGGTTATTCTTCAATTGATCAGTGTTATAGAAATGGCTAGTTATATATTACTATATAAAAACAAAAGGCTGAGGTTGGAGTGAATTTATCTTGTACTGTGCTAGGAAAAGTTGGAAAAGTGTTTGGGTTTTCTTTGGCAACCAGGGAAAATACTTGAATCGATTATTCAAGATAAACATGAATTCCATCGTTTCCAGTGACTGTTGCTGGATTCAAGCCAAAACCTGGATCCCATTCGTAATATATTCTTAGACTTGTTCCCTTGGTGTGACTTTTTTTTTTTTAAAAAAAAAGGAAAATAATGGCTGACTAATTATTTATGGTCTGAAATAGACGTGTTAATTAGAAAAGTTCTATTGAAATATAATCTAATTATTTCATTTGACATTTTCATGACTTAAAATTGGAAGCTCCACGCGCAGATTGGTTTGAATCCCTCTTTCTGCCCACATTATGTATGCAAATACGGAATAAAACACCTTTATAAAATTAACATTACACATCCTCTTCAAATCTGTTCACGTATATATAAATATATATATATATATGTAATACCAGCAGATGTTCGGCTGTATAAGGAATATTGGACCCATCCAGTGGTGGGATTCAGCCAGTTTGCACCACTTCAGGAGAACCGGTTGTTAACTTTCTGAGCAGTTTGGTGAACTGGTTGTTGGAAGAAATCGTTAAAGCAGAGAGTTGTTAAATTATTTGAATCCCACCACTGGACCCAATCCATCCTAAGTTAAATACTTCTACAACCCAATTGTTTGGACAGTCTAGCAGAGGGTTACGATTACTGTATCCACCAAAACGAGAGAAGTGACATCCATAAACGGCTGCAATTAAAAAACTAATCCATTTTGGAGGCAAGAACAACAACATCTGAAAGGAACACACCTCTGCCATGTACACTTAACTTGTGAGTAAGTTGCAAACATTTTATTTATTTCATCCGTTTACATACTGTATGTGTTCTTATCAAGAATAGCAGTGCATACTTACGGTATCATCCTCTTTTAACAACCCCATAATCCCTTGCGGGGTGGAGTCTGGGCAACTGAATGGTGCTGAGTGTTTACTGGCCGGATGCCCTTCCCTGTCGCCAATGCGGAGTTTTGTTCAGCAGATATATTCTCATTGTGCCCAGAGAGAGCACTGTGAAGTGGGATATAAGTCTAAGTGCTATTGCACTTAGGAAATGGGGATTTTAATAATAATAATAATAATAATAATAATAATAATAATAATAATAATAATAATAATAATAATAATAATAATAATAATAATAATAATAATAATTTAATTTGTATACCGCCCTTCTCCCAAAGGACTCAGGCTGACTCTGTAAACCTCTTAAAGAAAGGTTGTACAGCACTATGAAGCGGTATATAAATCCAAGTGTTATCGCTATTCCGGCATCCCATGTTTTCTCCAAACTACACGGCAGAACTCTTGAGCTGTGAAGGTAAATCGGATGATGTGATGTCGACAAGCTCTCCCTCTCGAGATAAATAAACCCAACAGACTGATGCTACCTTGTCCAAAGTCTGCGGTTGAATTTCACAGCTGATCAGGGGAATGGCTTCCGATTTCATGATAGTCAAACATGGGCGCATTCTCCGCTCTTAAGCGGAATGCCTTTTCTGACTGCCACGACTGTAGCGTCTACCGTTTCTCTAGAGTGAAAGGTGAGCTGCGAAAGCGAAGGCGGTGGAAACGCCTGATGAGCACAATGCACTCTAAATGTTTTGATGGGAAAATAAAGTTCTACAGAAAAAGAACACGCTGAGAGGCCAATTGGCGAAAGCCCAAGCAATTATCTGCAAAACCGCTAAAAAAAAAAAATGAGGGAGGGAAGGAAGGACTGACTTGGCAGTTGGTGTGCAGGATTCTTTCTGGAAACGTTCCTGTATTTTCATCTTGCCTTCCTTATTTTCTCCTGCCCTTGGGGCTAAATCATTAATAAATATCTATGAAAATCATGCCTAAACACGTGGAACTCGGATGAGGTCCGTATGACGGATTTGGTTCCCTCTTTTCTCTAACTTTAATTGGAGTTTGTGGTGCTTGTAATGTAAGCTTGCAAAGTAATCATTTCTCCCTTCCTGCTAACAGATTCCCTGTTTTCTCCCACTTTTTATAAGCTTTGACGTGTGACGGATTGCAAAGAGGCGTGCTCTACCTACACACCGGTATAGGAAATGCACGGATCCTTTGCTGCAGCACCTACGGACTGCCAATAATCACTCCTAGCTCTTGGAAATGTAACTCTGAATGTCATGGATGTGGGGGGGTTTTTTGGGGGGGAATGGTAGTTGCTTTTCTCACCGCTAATTTCTGAATGAATTCTCTGGTCAAACTTGATTTCTTCATTCCTTCCTGAAGCCACTCGACACAAAGGAACACATTATGCAAAATCTCATCTGAAGGAGGGAAGGGTAGGGAAGGGGAAGGGAAGGGAAGGGAAGGGAAGGGAAGGAAAGGAAAGGAAAGGAAAGGAAAAGAAAGGAAAGGAAAGGAAAGGAAAGGAAAGAGGATGGGAAGGAAAGGAAAGGAAAGAGGAAGGGAAAGGAAGGGAAAGGAAGGAAGGAAGGAAGGAAGGAAGAAAGGAAGGAAGGAAAGGAAAGGAAGGAAAGGAAAGGAAGATAGAAGAAGGACATAAAGGGAAAAAAAGAAAAAAGAAAAGAAAGGGAAGGGAAGGGAAGGGAAAATAGGAAAGGAAAGGAAAAATAGAAAAGGAAATAGAAGGGAAGGGAAGGAAAAATAGGAAAGGAAAGGAAAAATAGAAAAGGGAATGGAATGGAATGGAATGGAATGGAATGGAATGGAATGGAATGGAAGGGAAGGGAAGGGAAGGAAAGGAAAGGAAAGGAAAGGAAAGGAAAGGAAAGGAAAGGAAAGGAAAGGAAAGGAAAGGAGGAAGGGGGAGGGAGAATGGGGAGAAAGGAGTAGGGAGGGGAGGGGAGGAGAAGAGAGGAAGGGAGGCAGGCAGGGAGGGCCATGCAGGGAAGGTAAAAGAAAATTCCTTAGAACCCCATTGCCAAGGTATTTATCCAACGTCTCTGCCTTGGTTGCCTTCTTTTTCCAGTTGCTACAACATGTCACGTTCTGTCAGTTTGCAGATTCCCGGAATCTATTGTTCTGTGAAACGGTGGTTGCTGAAAATGGTCACCTGTGTTTGGCCTGCAGGAAGGAATCAATTCACACCAGCGTGAGTAAAGAGAAAATATATCTTTTCTTTTTCAAATGACATCCCATTTGTCATGGTGAGCTTCAGATAGAGAATACAGATGTGTGTGAGCCAGGGTCCTCTTTAGGAAAAAAAAATGTGCATGATATATTTAGCCCCGAAATCTTGATTCTGCAGAAATATGAGGATGAGAATTTATAGCTAAAAAAATAGGATCATGGGAAGTCTAGCACAGCTGCCACCAACTTGGCTTGTGACCATAATAAAAAAAAATCTATTCTATTCTATTCTATTCTATTCTATTCTATTCTATTCTATTCTATTCTATTCTATTCTATTCTACTCTATTCTATTGTTGTGTGACCAGAACAATCTTGAACTAAATACACTCAAAACTGTAGAAACGACGGTAGATTTTGGGAGAAACCCTCCTATACTACCACCTCTTACAACATTAGAAAACACAGTATCAACAGTAGAGTCCTTTAAGTTTCTAGGTTCTATCATATCTCAAGACTTAAAGTGGATACTTAACATCAAAAACATCATCAAAAAAACACAACAAAGAATATTCTTTCTGTGCCAACTCAGAAAGCTCAAACTGCCCAAGGAGCTGCTGATCCAGTTCTACAGAGGAATGATTGAGTCTGTCATCTGCACCTCCATAACTGTCTGGTTTGGTTCTGCAACCCAACAAGACAGACACAGACTTAACATAACATAACAACAGAGTTGGAAGGGACCTTGGAGGCCTTCTAGTCCAACCCCCTGCCTAGGCAGGAACCCTACACCATCTCAGTCAGATGGGAGGATCATTAGATCTGCAGAAAAAACAATGGCTACCAACCTGCCTTCCACTGAGGACCTGTATACTGCACGAGTCAAAAAGACTGCTAAACATCTAATTCCCACAACACTGTCAAATTAACTACTAAGACTGTATTACTATTCTTCTCATCCTTACTAGTACCTGTCTCTTCCCACTTACGGCTATATCCATGTTGCTTGTATCTTTACAACTGTTTACAGTTGCTTTATTTGTTTCCTAGTATGATTTGATTGCTTTTTAGTATCCTATGACTATCACTAAGTGTTGTATCTTATGATTATTGACAAATATATTTTATTTTTTATTTATGTACACTTTATGCACCAAAGACCAATTCCTTGTGTGTCCAATTGCACTTGGCCAATAAAGAATTCTATTCTATTCTATTCTATTCTATTCTATTCTATTCTATTCTATTCTATTCTATTCTACTCTACCCTACCCTACCCTACCCTACCCTACTCTATTCTATTCTATTCTATTCTATTCTACAGTCCAATATTCTATTCTATTCTATTCTATTCTATTCTATTCTATTCTATTCTATTCTATTCTATTCTATTCTATTCTATTCTATTCTACAGTCCAATATTGTATTCTATTCTATTCTATTCTATTCTACCCTACCCTACCCTACCCTACCCTACCCTACTCTATTCTATTCTATTCTATTCTATTCTATTCTATTCTATTCTATTCTATTCTATTCTATTCTATTCTATTCTACAGTCCAATATTTTATTCTATTCTATTCTATTCTATTCTACAGTCCAATATTCTATTCTATTCTATTCTATTCTATTCTATTCTATTCTATTCTATTCTATTCTATTCTATTCTATTCTATTCTATTCTATTCTATTGTTGTGTGACCAGAACAATCTTGAACTAAATACACTCAAAACTGTAGAAACGACGGTAGATTTTGGGAGAAACCCTCCTATACTACCACCTCTTACAACATTAGAAAACACAGTATCAACAGTAGAGTCCTTTAAGTTTCTAGGTTCTATCATATCTCAAGACTTAAAGTGGATACTTAACATCAAAAACATCATCAAAAAAACACAACAAAGAATATTCTTTCTGTGCCAACTCAGAAAGCTCAAACTGCCCAAGGAGCTGCTGATCCAGTTCCACAGAGGAATGATTGAGTCTGTCATCTGCACCTCCATAACTGTCTGGTTTGGTTCTGCAACCCAACAAGACAGACACAGACTTAACATAACATAACAACAGAGTTGGAAGGGACCTTGGAGGCCTTCTAGTCCAACCCCCTGCCTAGGCAGGAACCCTACACCATCTCAGTCAGATGGGAGGATCATTAGATCTGCAGAAAAAACAATGGCTACCAACCTGCCTTCCACTGAGGACCTGTATACTGCACGAGTCAAAAAGACTGCTAAACATCTAATTCCCACAACACTGTCAAATTAACTACTAAGACTGTATTACTATTCTTCTCATCCTTACTAGTACCTGTCTCTTCCCACTTACGGCTATATCCATGTTGCTTGTATCTTTACAACTGTTTACAGTTGCTTTATTTGTTTCCTAGTATGATTTGATTGCTTTTTAGTATCCTATGACTATCACTAAGTGTTGTATCTTATGATTATTGACAAATATATTTTATTTTTTATTTATGTACACTTTATGCACCAAAGACCAATTCCTTGTGTGTCCAATTGCACTTGGCCAATAAAGAATTCTATTCTATTCTATTCTATTCTATTCTATTCTATTCTACAGTCCAATATTCTATTCTATTCTATTCTATTCTGTTCTATTCTATTCTATTCTACATTCCAATATTCTATTCTATTCTATTCTATTCTATTCTATTCTATTCTACAGTCCAATATTCTATTCTATTCTATTCTATTCTATTCTATTCTACATTCCAATGTTCTATTCTATTCTGCTCTACTCTACTCTACTCTATTCTACTATACTCTACTCTATTCTATTCTATTCTACATTCCAATATTCTATTCTATTCTATTCTATTCTATTCTATTCTACTCAACTCTTCTCTATTCTACTCTACTCTACTCTACTCTACTCTACTCTACTCTACTCTACTCTACTCTATTCTATGCTATGCTATGCTATGCTCCTGGCTACTTTCCTTCATGAGCAGAAGGCAAGCTCGCCTGACCAATAACCAGATTGTTTCCTGAGAATTAGAGTTCCACTCCACAAAACATTATTTGGGAAGAAAGATCCATGGCACCCATATTGATCAAGAGACTTAAGATCAGAAAAAAAGCAGGGCTAACTTCAAGAATGGTAAGAAAATCCTGTCTGTTCATACTGGTGACAAAAGCTACCAGCCGAACATGGCCGTAAAAGCCTTCAGCGTTTTATCCCAAAGAAGCGTTTGCAAAATATTGGTCTTCCCAAATGTTCTTTTTTCATGAAATCATTAACTATTTCTTCTCTTAGCCTCAAAACATCTATCATTCCTTCTTTAATGGCCCATTGCTTCCCAATGAGTCATGGTTATTTTTGCAAAAGCAGTAAGGCAGCAGGGGCCGACTCTTAAAAGCATATTTTATCTTTGGTGTCTTGACATTTCCCCGTAGTGTGTTTGAAACCGGAACGTGTGCAAGGAGACAGGAGGAGAAAATAAGGAGTGTGTCTAGCAGTGATTTTCCTGAAGCTGGGCGAGATAAGACGGGATTTAGGGAACTGTGCCTGGAGGTTTAGCAGAGTCATCCTTGGCAAGGAACGTAACAATTATTTATAGGACGATGCCAATGAGCAGAGCCAGGGCATTACAATCAGTAGCCTTTTGAATTGCAGCTGAAATCTTAGTAATTGTCATACTAAGCTACGCATCGCAGGAATGGGCCCGTTTTAAACATCTTTTTTTTTTCAGCCATCAAGGGTTGCAAGGCTTAAAATATCAAGGGGAGGGGGCTGAATATTGTCCCCGCTTTATTTTTTAGCGTTCTGCTAATGCCAGGGGACACGGTGGCTCAGGGGCTAGGGCGTTGAGCTTGTCAATCGAAAGTTCGGCAGCTCAGCGGTTCGAATCCCTAGTGCTGCCGTGTAACGGGGTGAGCTCCCGTGACTTGTCCCAGCTTCTGCCAACCAAGCAGTTTCGAAAGCACCTAAAAATGCAAGTAGAAAAAATAGGGACCACCTTTGGTGGGAAGGGAACAGCGTTCCGTGCGCCTTTGGCGTTGAGTCATGCCGGCCACATGACCACGGAGATGTCTTCGGACAGCGCTGGCTCTTCGGCTTTGAAACGGAGATGAGCACCACCCCCTAGAGTCGGGAACAACTAGCACGTATGTGCGAGGGGAACCTTTACCTTTAATGCCAGGGGTCTGCAACCTTAAACACTCAAAGAACCTATTTGGACCCGTTTCCCACAGAAAAAAAAACACCGGGAGCTACAAAACCTGGGTGGGTGTGGCCAACGTGACGTCACTCATTTCCATCAGTCACATGATCCCCCCCCCAGCCACGCCTATTCAGCCGGTCATTAGGGCAGAGAACCGGTTGTTAAAAAACCCTTTTGACATCTCTCCCTCCCTCCCTCCCCTCTCTCTCCCTCTCTCTCTGTATCTATGTCTCTCTCTCTCTCCCCCTCCATCTCTCTGTCTCTGCCCTAGCTGCTTCTCCATTCCCTCGCTGTTGCCCTTACCTTCTCAGGCCAGGTGAGGAGTGACTGGGAGGGAAGGTGAGGGGCGGGGCCAGCCACTGGTGGGATCACCCGACAGGGAGCCACCAGCAGAGAACCCAAAGAGCTGCATGCGGCTCCAGGTTGCTGACACCCACGCTAATCGGACCGATGTGTTTGTTTTTCAGCTTAAGCAAACAAACCATCAAAAGGAAATTTCACATCTTTAGAAGAATAGAATAGAGCTGGAAGGGACCTTGGAGGACTTCTAGTCCAGCCCCCTGCTCAAACAGGAGAACGTATACTATTTCAGACAAGGGACTGTCTAGTCTCTTTTTAAAAACGACCAGTGATGGAGCGTCCATGATTTCTGGTGGCAAGCTGTTCCACTGGTTAACTGTCCTCACTTGTTAGGAAGTTTCTCCTTAATTCCAGGTTGCTTCTCTCTTTGATCGGTTTCCACCCATTGTTTTCTTGTCCTGCCCTTGGGCGCTTTGGAGAACAAGACAGCTAAGTAGCCTGAAATAGACCTATACTAGTCTCCCTTTCTTTCTTTGTCGGTAAAACATAACTTTGACACAAAAATGGTGTGTCGCGAAAGCAACTGCCAGCGAAGGCCTCTGGACTGGGGCTGAAAGGAGAAAGCGGAAGCAGTATGCTCCATCCCATAATTCACTGACCAGTGGTGAAATTTTTTTTTTAAATTTGCATTTATATCCCACCCTTCTCTGAAGATTCAGGGTGGCTTACACTATGTTAAGCAATAGTCTTCATCCATTTGTATATTATATACAAAGTCAACTTATTGCCCCCAACAATCTGGGTCCTCATTTTACCTACCTTATAAAGGATGGAAGGCTGAGTCAACCTTGGGCCTGGTGAGACTTGAACCTGCAGTATTTGCAAGCATCTGCTGTTAATTACAGACTGCATTAGTCTGTTGAGCCACCAGAGGCCCTATTCAGCTGGTTCTATCCGGATCATACAATCCGGTAGGGCCAGCAGTGGGAGGCTCCGCCCACCTGCCCGGATATCCTCACGTCCCCTTTTTTACTCTCTGCACATGAGCAGAAGGCTCTGCGCATGCATAGAAGAGGTACACATGCTCACATTTGTGAACTGATAGCGAAGATAAGTGAATACCACCAGGAGTGGGTTTTATTTATATTTACTACCAGTTTGCAACTGGAGTGCACGCTTCTGCGCATGCGCAGATCATCTGTGATGATGTCCAGGCAGATGGGCGGAGCCTCCTGCCACTTTTACTACCGGTTCGCAAGAACCGGACCGAACCGGGAGCAACCCACCACTGAATACCACCCCTGGGCTAGACTAGTTTGCCCTGATAGACCAGTCTCACCGGAAAACAGTCTGATTTTAATGTTTTATGTTTTAACTGTATATGTCAATGTAAGCCGCCCCAGTTACCCTATGGCAGCATTGGCGAACCTTTTCGGTACCGAGTGCCGAAACGGGAGTGCGCGGGCATGTGCCAAAAATCGGAAGAGCAGCCTCCCGGTGTGCATGCGGCCACCTGGTCTTCTGGTTTTTGATGCACATGCGTGCACGAAGACCAGCTGGCCAGTACTCATGCGCACATCGGAAAGTGGAAGAGCAGCCGCCCGGTGCTCATGTGTGTGCCGTGAAGATTTGATTTTATTTATTTTTATTTATTTATTTTTGTCACAACAGTATATATGTGCAAGCATGAAATAACTATACAATATATAAGCATATATATGAGTATGTAATAACTATATTAATTGGATATAACGAAAGGAAACAAGACAGTCTTTGGTTGAAGCTTTGGGGATTTTGGGAAGAGACCACAGAGTCAGGTAGTATTCCAAGCATTAACAACTCTGTTACTGAAGTCATATTTTCTGCAGTCAAGATTGGAGCGATTAACATTAAGCTTAAATCTATTGTGTGCTCGTGTATTGTTGCGATTGAAGCTGAAGTAGTCTTCGACAGGAAGGACCTTGTAACAGATGATTCTATGAGTTAAACTCAGGTCATGTCGAAGGCGGCGCAGTTCTAAGTTTTCTAAACCCAGGATTTCAAGTCTGGTGGCATAAGGTATTTTGTTGTATTCAGGGGAGTGGAGAACTCTTCTTGTAAAATATTGTAATATTGTAAAATATTCTTGTAAAATATTGTAAAAGATGATATTCACCCCCTGGTCTACTGGTTTCTGGCGCTCCCATGCACGTGAAGATTAGCTGATCAGCACACTGCAACCCGCAAGAGAAACGAGCGATGGCTCGCTTGCCTGGAGAGATGGCTCTGCGTGCTACTTATGGTACAGGTGCCATAGATTTGCCATCATGACCCTATGGTAAGACAGGCAGGCAGTAAGTTTTATAAATCAAGAAATGAATGAATAAATCTCTATGATTTCTCCAACCCTAGGTTCTCGTGCTGCAGCTAGTCCTTAAAGACAAGACTCATAGAATCATCTGTTGCAATGTCCTTCCTGTTAAAGACTACTTCAGCTTCAATCACAACAGTACAAGAGCAAACAATAGATTTAAACTTAATGTTCACCGCTTCAATCTTGATTGCGGAAAATATGACTTCTGTAACAGAGTTGTTAATGCTTGGAACACACTACCTGACTCTGTGGTCTCTTCTCAAAATCCCCAAAGCTTTAACCAAAAACTGTCTACTATTGACCTCACCCCATTCCTAAGAGGTCTGTAAGGGGTGTGCATAAGAGCACTAGAATGCCTACCGTTCCTGTCCTATTGTTTTCTTTTATTATATCCAATCAATATAGTTATTGCATACTTATGCTTATATATATATACCTATATATTATATAGTTACTTTCATGCTTATGCTTATATATACTGTTGTGACAAAATAAATAAATATAAATAAACAAGGATGTATCCAGCATGATGGCACTCGGTCAATCAATGAATCACGCATCCTGCAATGTAATTAGAACTGAAGCACCTTCAGGCTGGAGGAAGGAGAGTGTGAGGATAATATTTAGTTAGTTACTTAATTATGGTAATGGAGAAAAGGCAGAAGTGACCACGTTCCAGCTGCTTTTCCAGTTTCCAAACTTTTTTGACAAGAATATCTTGCTACGGGAAGAAGCCAGATCAACATCCAAAAGCTAACTCTTCCTGACAGATGACCAAAAGAATATCATCATGCTCTACAGAAACTTAGAAACGTATGCTTGTATGATCTCTGAGCTTCCAGGAAGTTCATGATTATAACTTCTATCTGAGGACTATCCAGGTTTCTTGTAAAATAATGGTCATCACCACATCCTGAATGCAGATTCCATATTTTAACTGTGGTTTGTCCAGAACGATCCATGAAATATATGCTTGCATGACCTGTGAGCTTCCAGGAAGTTCATTATTGTAACTTCTATCCATGGACTATCCAGGTTTCTTGTAAAATAATGGTCATCACTACATCCTGAACACAGATTCCATTTTTTTTTATTATTATTATTTGTCACAACATTATATACAGGAACATATGTTGAAAGGAAACAATAGGACAGGAAAGGTAGGCACTTTTGTGCACTTATGCACACCCCTTATAGTCCTCTTAGGAATGGGGTGAGGTCAATGGTAGACAGTTTTTGGTTAAATCTTTTAGGAGTTGGAGAGGAGACCACTGAGTCAGGTAGTGTATTCCAAGCATTAACAACTCTGTTACTGAAGTCATATTTTCTGCAATCAAGATTGAAGCGGTTAACATTAAGTTTGAATCTGTTGTTTGCTCTTGTATTATTGCTATTGAAGCTGAAGTAGTCTTTAACAGGAAGGACATTGCAATAGATGATTCTGTGTGTTAAACACAGGTCTTGTCGGAGTCGGTGGAGTTCTAAATTCTCTAATCCCAGGATTTCAAGTCTGGTGGAATTTTAACTGTGGTTTGTCCAGAATTTTTTTTATGTACCTGCAGTACTTTTATTCACCTCTGCTTGGTCTTTCCTTTTTCCTAAGCTCCAGCTTTTTTATCGCTTCGCTTGTCCTCTCCTGTTGACCTCCCTCGTTGACCTCTTCTCCGCGCTGCGTTTAATGGAGGAGAGGAACTTCACCCTGATAGAGGGAGCAGATATGATTTATGGGGGAGATGATACCTCCGAACACATGCAGTGTGACTTTGAATTGTGCTGTAGGATGAGTCAAAGGCAAGTCATCAGTGGTGGGATTCAAAAAAAATTTCTATCGGTTCTGTGGCCGTGGCTTGATGGGTGTGGCATGGTTTGGCGGGCATGGCAGGAGAAGGATACTACAAAATCCCCATTCCCTCCCCACTCCTGGGGGAAGGATACTGTAAAATCCCCATTCCCGCTCCATTCCAAGGGAAGGATGCTGCAAAATCCCCATTCCTTCCCCATACCTGGGGAAAGGATACTGCAAAATCCCCATTCCTGCCCCATTCCAAGGAAGGATACTGGAAAATCTTCATTCCTGCCTGACTCCAGGGGAAAGATACTGCAAAATCTCCATTCCCACTCCAGGAGAAGGATACTGCAAAATCCCCATTCCCGCCCGACTCCAGGGGAAGTATAGTGCAAAATCCCCATTCCTGCCCCACTCCAGGGGAAGGATACTGCAAAATCCCCATTCCTGCCCCACTCCAGGTGAAGAATACTGCAAAATCCCCATTCTCACTCCATTCCAAGGGAAAGATACTGCAAAATCCCCATTCCCTCCCCGCTCCTGGGGAAGGATACTGCAAAATCCCCATTCCCTCCCCACACCTGGGGAAAGGATACTGCAAAATCCCCATTCCCGCCCATTCCAAGGAAGGATACTGCAAAATCTCCATTCCCACCCCACTCCAGGAGAAGGATACTGCAAAATCCCCATTCCCGCCCGACTCCAGGGGAAGGATAGTGCAAAATCCCCATTCCTGCCCCACTCCAGGGGAAGTATAGTGCAAAATCCCCATTCCTGCCTCACTTCAGGGGAAGGATACTGCAAAATCCCCATTCCCGCCCCACTCCAGGGGAAGGATACTGCAAAATCCCCATTCCCACCCCACCCCACTAACCTGCTTTCCAGCTCCATTCTCCTGTGCAGGGCAACAAAAGAAGATCCAGCCAATCAGCTGAGATTCGATCAACTAGGACTTGGGAGGCAGAGACTAGATGGGGGCAGAGTCAGCCAGAGGTGGTATTTGCCGGTTCTCTGAACTACTCAAAATTACCTCTACCAGTTCGCCATAACCGGTCAGAACCAGCTTGTCATGTCCCACCCCCACTCTGACGAACGAATCAAGGAAGTCCGTAACAAACTTGGCAACGAAGCCTCTGCAGCTTGCCAAGTTCCTTCGAGGTTTATCAGGGAAGGCAGGAGTCCAAGTTGTGACTTCAGCGATAGGGTCCGATATCAGCAAACTAGATAAGACTTTGCTTGACTCAAGGTTGGAATGTCAAAAGCAGGTCCTTTATATAGGCTGTGGGGTGTGGCTCCATGACTCGGCATTTATCCAGGCCTGCCCCACACTTCCTTCTGCTGGCGTCGCCTCTCAGATCTCTGGAACCGAGGGTCCACCTACTCTGAATTGTCTTCAGCTGGATCTGCTGTCAGCATCTGGGAAAGGGAGGGAGTAGGCCCGGGTGATTCCACCACCTGGCTGGCTTCCTGCTCTGAAGGCTGAGCCAAAGGAACACACGCTGTATGAGTGAGGTTTATTGGGCTTCTCCTTTCACTCCTTGAATCCTCTCCGGGCATGGGGCCAGGGCTGGGGGCTGGAGTCATGACAGGCCATTCATCTTCATTATCAGACTCGGAGTCTGATAACAGGCCTGGTTGGAGACGGGAGGGGCCCGGCTGAGGAGAGGAGGGAGGACGAGTCACAACACAGCTGAATAGCACCTTTGTAATTCATGGATGTTGGTCACTTTAATGGGCACTGTGAATGAAGTGGATCAAAGATTCAGAGCTCACCGCCTTCATTTGGGAACCAAACAAGTTTCAAATGTGAGTCCTTGGCTTGTCAGAAATACATTTCATTTATCCTTTTTTTTGTTTGTTTGTTTGCATTTGTCTCTGACTCTTAACTCAGGTGGCGATCTAAATCTACTCTGTAGGTACTGTCTATGTCAGACAGCTGCCTTTACGTGTCTCTCCTCCCTGTTAAGGTGCAATATCTGCAGACTGCAAGCCTGGAGCCATTTAAGGTCAGAAATATTTCATAACAGACATGCTACTTTAGCAAATGATATTTCAGTCGCTCTTTTTGCCTGCCAGGAAACAGATTCAGGAGAGAAAATGATGGTAAGGCTGCAAGAGAAGCCTATTTCGGCAGGCTTTAAAAAGAAACACCCCAAATACAGAAAGCCGCAATTCATGTAACTGGGGGGGAAAAAAACCTTGGGGAAAAAGGGAAACGATTCTATTCCCTCTTCAAGAAATGAGTTTGGATAGACGAGAATGTTTGCAGCTCAGGGATGAGCTCTAGGGTCAAAGTTGAACTTGGTGCTCGCTGAGCTTGGTGGTTTTCTTGCAGGTGCTTCATTACCAAACCAAGGTAACATCACTAGTGCTAGGAGGGAGGGGGGTTTGCAGGGAGGAGGGGGAGGAGGAGGACTGGGACAGGTCCTTGGTGCTGTCCGAGCTTGGTTGTTTTCTTGCAGATGCTTCATTACCAAGCTAGCTAACATAATCAGTGATAGAAGGGATCAGGGTTGCAGGGAGGAGGAGGAGGAGGAGGAAGAAGAGAAGGACGAGAGGAGGAGGAGGAGGAAAGGAGGAGGAGGAGGAAGACTGGGACTGTTGTTCTGTGCCCCCCCCCCCGAGCCGGGCCCCCTGCCAGAAAGTGACTTGGAAAGTGAGGGGGAAGGGCCGTCAGGACTTACCTCGGGAGCACCGGCTTCCCTAGCTCAACTCCAGGAGTCAGAGGCAGGCCAGGTGGAGTAGATAACGAGGCCTCCATCCCCTGACTCTTTCCCCCCACAGGCCACACCTCCAGACCCAGCTGATGGCAATCAGGCCTGGCTGGACCCTAGGTTTTGCAGGCAGGAGAGGCGCGAACAACAGAAGCAGGGGTGGGGCAGGCCTAGGATGTGCTGAGTCATGGAGCCACACCCCACAGGATATAAAACCAGCGAGGGCTGCTATACCTCTTCGTAGCAGGCAAATTAACTGCTTAACTAGAGCTGAAGTACTGTTTGTTCCTGGGTGACTCATCGGCATCAAGGAAGATAACAGAGTCACTTGGCAGACGCTCGCTATTTTGCTGCCAGAGCTGATAGTGCCGGCTAATTAAGCCATCGCTCGGATGGAGGCGAGGGGGAACAGAACAGGGACAGGTCCTTGGTGCTGTCTGAGGTTAGTTGTTTTCTTGCAGATGCTTCATTACCAACTAGCTAGCATAATCAGTGTTAGAAGGGAGTTGCAGGGAGGAGAAGGAGGAGGAGGAATGTGGGGTCCTTAGTGCTCTTGGTTGTTTTCTTGCAGATATTTCCTTACCAAACTAGGTAGCATCATCTAGGCTCTCCATCACCATTCCACCACTCCCTACTCTCTCACTGATGACGTTACATAGTTTGGTAAGGAAACATTTGCAAGAAAACAACCAAACTCAGAGAAAACCAAGGACCCCTCAGATTGGAGTTTTCTCATCTTCTTTAGAAGCCAGGTTTTTCAAGTGGGCAGGTGGCTTTGTGCGTGCTCTCCCTCTCCCTCCCTCCCTCCCTCCCTCTCCCTCTCTCTCCCTCTCTCCCTCTCCCTCCCTCTCTCTCTCTCTCTCCCCCTCTCCCTCTCCCTCTCCCTCCCTCCCACTTTCTCTCTCTCCCTACACACACACCTCCCCAGATTGCTGTAGTGAATAAAGGCAACGAAAGCATTGTGTTCACTGCCTTGAGTTTTCCAAAATCAAAGCAAGATATAAATCTAATGAATAAATCAATATGAAGACACCAATCGTGCTTTCTGTCTTTGGAGCTAAGATAATGATGGGGAGAAGTGACTGTTCAGCTGGGATGGGATGGGGAGGCAATCAAGAGGACACATGGCATAGAGAAAGCGGTCCCCTTTCTCCAAATGCTGGGATGAGGGGCCACTTAATAATAATAATAACAACAGAGTTGGAAGGGACCTTGGAGGCCTTCTAGTCCAACCCCCTGCCCAGGCAGGAAACCCTACACCATCTCAGACAGATGGTTATCCAACATTTTCTTAAAAATTTCCAGTGTTGGAGCATTCACAGCTTCTGCAGGCAAGTCGTTCCACTTATTAATTGTTCTAACTGTCAGGAAATTTCTCCTTAGTTCTAAGTTGCTTCTTTCCTTGATCAGTTTCCACCCATTGCTTCTTGTTCTACCCTCAGGTGCTTTGGAGAACAGCCTGACTCCCTCTTCTTTGTGGCAACCCCTGAGATATTGGAAGACTGCTATCCTGTCTCCCCTAGTCCTTCTTTTCATTAAACTAGACATCCCCAGTTCCTGCAACCGTTCTTCATATGTTCTAGCCTTCAGTTCCCTAATCATCTTTGTTGCCCTTCTCTGCACTCTTTCTAGAGTCTCAGCATCTTTTTTACATCGTGGCGACCAAAACTGGATGCAATATTCCAAGTGTGGCCTTACTTACACTTAACGAAGCTGATTGGAAAGAGATTTGGAACAGACAAAAGAAAGCCTTTTTTCCATACAGCATATAATTAACTTTCAGAATTCATCACTCTAAGATGTTCTGACGGCAACTAACGTAAGCGGCTGGAAGAATTCATGAAAGTCAGACAGAGCCAAGACTATTGATGATGAATGCATTTGCGTTCCAGTATTTGAGAGGTTACCAACAAAGCGAAGAGCGGAATCAACTTATTCTCCAAAGCACCTGAAGGCAGGATGAGAAACAAGGGATGGAAATTAGTCAAGCAGTGAAGCAACTTGGAATGAAGGAGAAACTTCCTAACAGTGAGGACAATTAACCAGTGGAACAGCTTGGCGCTCCATAACTGGAGGTTTCTAAGAAGAGAGTGGATAGTAACTTGTCTGAAATAGCATAGGGCCATGACGGCAAACCTATGACACGTGTAGCCATATTGGTGGGCATGTGAGCTCAGGTCTAGCGTGCTTGCATGCGCCGGCCATTTTCAGGCCTTCTGGGCCCACCAGAAGTAAGGAAACAGGCTGTTTCCTGCCTCCGGAGGGCCTCGGGCGGCGGGGGAAGGCCCGTTTTTTGCAGTGGGACCAGTGGGATTGGAAGTTGGCAAGTGAGCCATTTTTGGCCTCTGGAGGGCCTCCAGGGGTGTGGAGAAGGCTGTTTTTGCCCTCCCCAGACTCCTAGAAAGGCTCTGGAGCCTGGTGAGAAAGAAAAACGGGCCTACCAGGCCATCATGTGCCAGGAGCAGGAGGAGCTTAGGGGGGTCGCGCATGCATGCATGGGGGCGAGATGCATAGAATTATGGGTGTGGGCAGGTGCATTTGCGAACACCCCACACACCCTGTCCTCTTTGCTTGAGCTGCTCTTGCCTTCTGGCAGCTCTTCTCATGCGTGCACTAGGAACAGGCTCCTCCCATTCCTCTGTCTCACTACTGCCAGTCTCTGGAGACTCCGGAGTCTGCACCTCAATCCCTGATGGCCCTCATCCGGGCTCTTCCTCAGCCTCATTGCTGTCCAACTCCGCTGCCAGGTCCGCAGGCTGCTGGCAGACCACAACACCTTTAAAACCTTCTGTTCTTAAAATACTACTTATTAAATACTATTTGCAGGGTGTCCCGTACCACTCAGCTTCCTCCCGAGTAAATGTACAAAGTGTTGTGACTCCAGCCCCCAAACCTGGCCCCATGCCTGAAAGTGACTCCAAGAGTGAGGGGGAAGGGCCGGTAAGGCTTACCTCGGGAGCACCGATGCCTTTGGCCCAGCTCCAGGAGCCAAAAGAGGCCAGTCGGAGGACGTAATGAGGCCGTCAACCCGATTCCTCCCTTCCCCAGGCTACTCCTTCAGACCCAGCTGATAATAATAAGAATCAAGCTTGGATTGACCCACGCTTCAGAAGATTAGAGAGGCGGCATCATCAAAAGGAAGGGTGGGGCAGGAGCCCCACCCCACAGGATATATAAGAAGCTTTGGGACTGCTCTCATTCCACGGGAAGCAAAAATTAGCTGAACCGTTTCAAAAAGAGCTGAAAGTCTTGCTACGTGAGTCATTTGTTTGAACTTTGGCAGGCAGCTGCGATTTCTCTGCCAGGACTGATAAGAGCCGTGAATCCACTGGCTGAAGGCCAGCTCATTAATCCGAAGTGGGGAAGGAGACAGAACAATTTCCTTACTACCGGTCACCATGCACATCCGCTTTGCACGCATGTGCACCTTTCGTAAATGCACCCAGATTTCCGTGCATGCACTCTGCTCACGCTCATGCCTTCCACACATGTGACCAGCCTCAAAAACATGCCTAAATAGGATGGTATAGAAACTGGGTGGGTGGGCAGGCCCACTCCCACCCACAATTTCTGCTATTGGTTCGGACAGACCAGTCCAAACCATCTGAATAATTATATTAATATATAATTATTATTAATAATAATTATTATTAATAATATTTATAATTTAATAATTATTAATAATTATTAATATATTCACAAGTGGCATCCAGATGTTTAATAGAAGGTGATGAAGAAGATAGCAGAAGCACAGAATCCTCTAATTTTTTTAAAAATTGTTTTTATTCAACGTTTACATCTTTAAAATCATAATTACATTTTTACAGCTTTCCAATACCAGTATTTTTAGTAATATCCACTAACTTTCAGCCGATTATATACATATGCACTTTGTTTGTTACATACTTATTTATATAATCAATACATTTTATATACATCCCTACTACACATTAAATATAACATTTCGTTATAACACCTTCTCTTTTACTATACACTGTCCATTAATTTTCGATTCCTTTCCTTTTCCAGCCAAGTCAGTCCTAGAGGAGATCAACCCTGACTGCTTTTTAGAAGGCCAGATCCTGAAGAGGAAACTCAAATACTCAAATGGCCACCTAATGAGAAAGAAGGACTCACTGGAGAAGAGCCTAATGCTGGGAAAGATTGAGGGCAAAAGAAGAAGGGGACGACAGAGAATGAGGTGGCTGGATGGAGTCACTGAAGCACTCGGCGGGAGCTTAAATGGACTCCAGAGGATGGTAGAGTAGAGGAAGGCCTGGAGGCATGTTGTCCATGGGGTCGCGATGGGTCGGACATGACTTTAAAACTAACAACAACAATCAATTAATTTTCGATTCCTTTTCCAGCCAATCGTACCATCTGTTCCATATTTCATAATAAATCATTTTTTCTCTGTCCTTAAGTTCCATCGTTAATTTATCTGCTTCTGCACACTCCAGCACCATTTTTATAATCGTTGTGTTTTTTGGAGTGTATTGTTGCTTCCAGTTTTGAGCGAATGAAATTCTAGCAGCCGTAATTATGCGGAGTATGAGGTATTGAACTTCTTTAGTCATTTTTTTGTTTTATAATCCCTAACAAAAATAATTCCGTTTCCTATCTATTTTTTCCCCAGTCATTTCCTCCAACCATTTTTTTTTTAATTTTAAGCCAGTAGTCTCTTGCTTTGGGACATGTCCAACACATCCTCTTAATATTTAACAAAGTCTTCTAAGCACAAATAAAATAATTAATAAAATAATAAAATAAAAAAGAAGGCTGATGAATAAGACAGCAAGGAGAAGAAACAAGGTGACAGGCCTATGCAACTTGATAATTGGACCCTGTAGAATCTGGGCAGATGTTTAATAATGTTTGCTTCTCTTGCCAGTCTGAACCAAAGGCCAAACATGACCTGAGTTTAACTCATAGAATCATCTGTTACAAATGTCCTTCCTGTTGAAGACTACTTCAGCTTCAATTGCAACAATACACGAGCACACAATAGATTCAAGCTTAATGTGAACCGCTCCAATCTCGATTGCAGAAAAGATGACTGCAGTAACAGAGTTGTTAATGCCTGGAATGCACTACCAGACTCTGTGGTCTCTTCCCAAAATCCCCAAAGCTTCAACCAAAGACTGTCTACTATTGACCTCACCCCATTCCTAAGAGGTCTGTAAGGGACGTGCATAGGAGCACAAGCGTGCCTAGCGTTCCTGTCCTAATGTTCCCTTTGATTGCTGCACACTGCACACCAGAACAACTAAACACAAGAACAGTTTTTTCCCGAAGGCCATCACTCTGCTAAACAAATAATTCCCTCAACACTGTCAAACTATTTACTAAATCTGCACTACTATTAATCTTCTCATCGTTCCATCACCAATCTCTTTCTGCTTATGACTGTATGACTGTAACTTTGTTGCTGGCAATCCTTATGATTTATATTGATATATTGACCATCATTTGTGTTGTAAATGTTGTACCTTGATGAACGTATCTTTTCTTTTATGTACACTGAGAGCGTATGCACCAAAACAAATTCCTTGTGTGTCCAATCACACTTGGCCAATAAAAAAAATCTATTCTATTCTATTCTATTCTAGTCTAGTCTAGTCTAGTCTAGTCTAGTCTAGTCTAATAATAATAATAATAATAATAATAATAATAATAATAATAATAATAATAATAATAATAATAATAATAATAATAATAATAATAGAGTTGGAAGGGACCTTGGAGGTCTTCTAGTCCAACCCCCTGCCCAGGCAGGAAAAAAATGGCTATCCAACATTTTCTTAAAAATTTCCAGTGTTGGAGAATTTACAACTTCTGCAGGCAAGTTGTTCCACTGATTAATTGTTCTAACTGTCAGGAAATTTCTCCTTAGTTCTAAGTTGCTTCTCTCCTTGATTAGTTTCCACCTGTTGCTTCTTGTCCTGCCCTCAGGTGCTTTGGAAAATAGCTTGACTCCCTCTTCTTTGTGGCAGCCTTTGAGCTATTGGAACACTGCTATCGTGTCTCCCCTAGTCCTTCTTTTCATTAAACTAGACATACCGAGTTCCTGCAACCGTTCTTCATATGTTTTAGCCTCCAGTCCCCTAATCTATTGTATTGATTCTATTGTATCCAATTTCATATAGCTATTACATATTTATGCTTATATATGTGCTTATATATCGTATAGTTATTTCATGCTTATGCTTATATATACTGTTATGACAAATTAATTAATTTGCGCTTCTCTTAACTGATATACTTTGTTTTCATTTACATGTGGAAATCCTAAGAAGAGAAGTGTGGGAAGGTCACACTGTTCTTTGTCTTCCCCAAGGACCAGCAAAATCTCTGAAACTCCCTAGACATAACTCCTGCCACATTTTCACAAAAGAGACATCCCTCCCAGTGTTATAGATAGTAAGAAATAATGATTTAATAGAATAAGAGAATAACAGAGTTTATTCCTTGGAAGGCTTCTAGTCCAATCCGCTGCTCACCTAGGAGACCATAACCATTTCAGACAAATGGTTGTCCAACATCTTCTTAAAAATTTCCAGTGTTTGGAGCATCCACAATTTCTGAAGGCAAATCGTTCCGCTGATTAATTGTTCTAATAGTCAGGGAATTTCTCCTTTTCGTTCTAAGTCTTTTCTCTCCTTGATTAGTTTCCATCCGTTGCTTCTTGTCCTGCCCTCAGGTGCTTTGGAGAATAGCTTGACCCCCTCTTCTTTAGAAATTGTATAATACTTCAAGGCGAAACAGCCGCATTTTTGTCTGTAGTTTCTTTTCATGGTTGATTTGCTTCTTTGAGGCAACAAGAGTATCACTGATCTCAATGAGATTATTATTATTTTTTTTCTAAATGACTGGAGCAGAATTATGCTGTGTGAGGCCTTAATGATCCCCCCCATCCATACAGATTTCTGGATGCCAACTTTCAGCCAAGAAGTTCAGTCAAGACAATCAGTATATTGAGACAACACGATTTAAGAGTTAGCAAAAAGATTTCATAGTGCATTATTATTGACAGCCAGCATGAATGCTGACATGGCAACTGCTTTACTCAATGCAGTGGGGCGAGCCATAATTTCAAGTCTCGTTCACAAATGGTGTATGGTTTCCTGCTTGGGCAGGGGGTTGGACTAGATGACCTACAAGGTCCCTTCCAAGTCTGTTAATCTGTTTTTAAAAAAAAAAAAAAAAAGAGCATGGAAGGGCCCACAATTCACTAATTTTCATAGATTGGTACCAGAATTTCTAATGCAAATGTCTCGCCGTGTTAGCGGAAATTTAAAATTCACGTACAGATGGATTTGATTTAGTTGCTCCTACCATGATGGAGCAACTAAAAAGCCTCAAAGACAGCTGCCAGGCTCAGGAATAATGTTAAGTTTGGTAGAAAAGGATGAGAGATTTGTGTTTTTTTTTGGTTTTTTTTTATTGAAAAAGTTTCACAACAACAATTAAATTTTTCCCCCTCCCCCCCTCCCTCCAAAACCCCCCTCCCCCCCCCCCGGACTTCCCGGAGCAAACACAAGGTATAGTTCATTAAACAAAACAGTCATACATTAAATTTTTAAAATCTAACACAATTATAATCCTTCTCTCTCACATAACCTGACTTCTTCCATTAAAATCAAAAACAACATCCTTCATTCAAAGGCAATCTGAAATTTCTTAATCTGATATCTATTTTGAATATAATCAATCCAGTTCTTCCATTCATTTAAATATTTTTCTTGAGTACTGTCTTTCAAGAAGGCTGAGATTTTAGCCATCTCAGCCAAATTGGAAACTTTCAATATCCATTCTTCTATTGTGGGTAATTCTTTTTTCTTCCAATATTGTCCAATCAACAGTCTTGCTGCTGTTATTAAGTTCAAAATCAACTTAGTCTCAATCACTGTACAGTCCGTTGTTATTCCCAAAAGGAAAAATTGCGGTAGGAACTTTATCTTCTTCTTCAGAACATTCTGCATAATCCACCAGATTCTTATCCAGAAAGACTTAATTTTCTTACAAGTCCACCATACATGAAAATATGTAGCATCATCACAATTACATCTCCAACATTTCGCTTGCATATCTGGATACATACATGATAATTTTCTTAGGATCTAAATGCCATCTATAAAACATCTTATAAAAATTTTCCTTAAATTCTGCGCTTGCGTAAATTTAACATTTCTAACAAATTTTTCCCATGTTTCCAACATTATTGGTTCTTGAATATTCTGTGCCCATTTTATCATACAATCCTTTATTAAATCTCTTTCAGAATCTATTTCTATCAACACAGTATACAATCTCTTTATATGCCCCTGAGTTTGATTTCTAATTTGTTTAACCAGATTTTCTTCATTTTGAATGATACCAATTTTCTGATCTTCTTTCCATCTAGCCTTTAACTGTCCATATTGAAACCAAGTATAATTCCTCCCTTCTTCTTTTAATGTATCCAAAGATTTTAGTTGTAAATTTCCCCTCTCATTGTATAAAAGATCTTTATAAGTAATCATTTCTTGTTCCTGTTCTATATTTATATTCTCTACTGCGTGCCGAGGACTTACCCATATAGGAATTTATATTCTTGGATGCAGAGAAAGCTTTTGATCGTTTGCATTGGGAATTTTTATTTAAATTAACAGACAAAATGCAATTTGGAAATGGTTTTATACGAATACTTAGGGCAATTTATGGAGAGCAAACAGCTCAGATAATAATTAATGGTAGTTTGACAGATAGTTTTAAAATTGCGAAAGGAACAAGGCAGGGGTGTCCTTTATCACCTTTATTGTTTATTTTATCTTTGGAACCTTTATTGGATAAGATAAGAGAGTTAAGGGAGATAGAGGGTATTAGAATTAGAAGACATGAATATAAAGTCAGAGCATTTGCAGATGATTTGGTTGTTATGTTGTTATGTTGACTCAGCCTATAAATTCGAGTGTATATTTGTTGGAAGTAATGAATCAATATGGAAGGGTCTCAGGGTTTAAAGTGAATCAAAATAAAACAAAAGTGTTAACCAAAAATATGATTAAGAACCAGAAAGAAAAACTAGAGGAAATAACAGGATTTGAAATTGTAAAAAAGGTTAAATATTTAGGAGTCTTTCTTACTTCATCAAATGTAAAATTATAAGAATAATTATGATGTGTTATGGAAAAAAATTCAGAAGGAAATGAATACTTGGAAAAAATTACAATTATCTTTGTTGGGGAGAATAGCAGCTATAAAAATGAATGTTTTGCCTAAATTCTTGTTCTTGTTTCAGATGATACCAATAATTAAGAAAGATAAAAATTTGGATGAATGGCAGATTGGAATTAATAAATTTATATGGGAAGGGAAAAAAGCGAGAGTCAAAATGAAAATAATGCAAGATACACGGGAAAGAGGAGGATTAAAAATGCCTAATTTAAAATTGTATTATTATGAAGCAGTTGTTCTTTCGGTAATAAGTGATTGGTTTAATTTGACGGAGGAAAGGATTTTGAATATAGAAGGTTATGATTTATTATATGGTTGGCATGCATATTTATTGTATGATAAGAAAGTAGATAAAGCTTTTAAGAATCATGTGTTGAGAATTTCTCTTCTGCGTGTCTGGAAAAAATATTATTATAAGTTAAATTATAAAATTCCTAGATGAGAGATTTGTTGTAACCCAGGCTCAAGCAGGTAGTAGGAAACTCAGTCAGTGAAAAAACAAACTTTATTCGAACAGCTGAGAATTACTTCATTCCCAGTGTAGTTCAACTAAATTAAAGCAAATTCCTCCCAACACAAATTCCTCACTCTAACCGCAAACCTTGGTCCAATTAGGTAAACTGCCAAAGGCCTTTCTTGGCAAATGTTCAGAAGTCACTAAAACAAAAATAAATGCAAGAAGATAAAGTTACCAATGTTGTTTTCCAGCAAAGCCCAAACACAGTTGCTGGTCTTTTTAAGCCTTATGGGAGGAGCCAATCATCTCCAAGCCTTACTTCTGAGTCGCCCCTTTTGTTTTAACTGTTCTTGCCTTCTGGCAGCTCTTCTCATGTGTGCATTAGGAAGAGGCTCCTCCTGTTCCTCTGCCTTACTACTAGAGGCTCTGGAGTCCATACCTCACACCCCAATGGCCCTGGCCCCACCTCAGCCTCATCGCTGTCCGACTCCGTTGCCAGCTCCTTAGGCTGCTGGCGGACCACAACAAGAATGATGCACAAAACTCTAGAAAAAAAATTTCATTTAATCTGAAATTCGGCAACAGATGCAAGATTCTTCCAATTCATCTTATCTCTACTGATAATGAAAGAATAGTTCATAAAACTGATTTAACTAGAAAAGGTGGCTAAATTAACAGCCATCGGCAAAATTTAACCTAAATAGAACTCTTTTGTGGACATTTTGCAAGAAATAGGGAGGGGGAAACCCAATTTGTGACATATGGATTTGATAACCCAGCCAGCAATTTAACTACCGGTTCGCCTGAACTGGCCCAAACCGGCTGAATTCCACCACTGCTTACAACCGTTGGACCATTTCTGTAGTCATGTGATCAAAATCCAGATGCTTGGCAACTGACTCCTACTTATAACAGTTGCAACATCCCGGAGTCATGTAATAATGACATTTTCTTTTACTATTATAACTTTTATTGTTTCATCAATGTATAGAATACAAAGAAAACTAAAGATAGGAAATTAAGGGAAGAGAAAACCGAGTAGTGTGGTGGCCTAGAGGCGGAGCTCTCGCCTCACAATCAGGAGGCTGTGAGTTCGATCCTGGGTAGAGGCAGATATTTCTCTCTCTGGGCAGGGTGAGAATATATCTGCTGAATATAGCTCCAGAGTGGCGACAGGAAGGGCATTCAGCCAGTAAACAGCTCCATTCAGTTACCCAGACTCCATCCCGCAAGGGATTATGGGGTTGTTAAAAGATGATGACGATGGGGAAAGAAAGGGGGAAAGAAAATATGCGGTACGATGGAAGAAAGGAAAAAGTGCTGACTCTTTTTAGCATAGTACACGATAACATTACAACCTCAATTTTTTACTTTTACACATTGGTATAAAACTAAGCCATTTCTACCACAAGAATGTGATCACATTTTCTGATCTTCCGACGCGCAAAGGGAATGGGGGAAGCCAGATTCACTTAACAACCGTGTTCCTAACTTAACCCCTGCAGTGATTCATTTAACAACTGTGGCCAGCAAGGTCGTAAAATGGGGCAGAACTCGTCTGACACTCGTTCGACACTTTACAGCAGAAATGTTGGGTTCAGTTATTGTCGTAAGTTGAGGCCTACATGTATTTTTGTAAAAGAAGTCACTTTATACTCTGGGAGGCCTTTTTTTTTTTCCTTATAGTTTTTTTGTTTTTGTCTGTTTTGTTTTCTGGACTTCTATCCCCTTATGTTTCTCTTTATTTTTTTCCTCTTCTTTCTTCTGACTATTTGTCTTTCTTAGTGTCTATCTTTTGTAAAAACAACAACGACAACAACAATATATTAAAAAAGAGATTGTTCTAAATTTGTATATCCTTTTTCATGAATCATGCTGATTCAGTTCTACAGAGGAATTATTGAGTCTGTCATTTGCACCTCCATAACTGTCTGGTTCGGTTCTGCAACCCAACAAGAAAAACACAGACTTCAGAGGATAATTAGAACTGCAGAAACAAAAATTGCTACCAACCTGCCTTCCATTGAGGACCTGTATACTGCACGAATCAAGAAGAGGGCCGTGAAAATATTTACAGATCCCTCGCATCCAGGACATCAACTGTTTCAACTCCTACCCTCAAAACGATGCTATAGAGCACTGCACACCAGAACAACTAGACGCAAGAACAGTTTTTCCCGAAGGCCATCACTCTGCTAAACAAATAATTCCCTCAACACTGTCAAACTATTTACTGAATCTGCACTACTATTAATCTTCTCATCGTTCCCATCACCAATCTCTTTCCACGTATGACTGTATGACTGTAACTTTGTTGCTGGCAATCCTTATGATTTATATTGATATATTGACCATCATTTGTGTTGTAAATGTTGTACCTTGATGAACGTATCTTTTCTTTTATGTACACTGAGAGCATAGGCACCAAGACAAATTCCTTGTGTGTCCAATCACACTTGGCCAATAAAAAATTCTATTCTATTCTATTCTTGTTCTCTAAAGCTCTAATAAAAATAATAAATCCTTCTCGGCTTGAGGTCAAACATAACCGGTTCCGTTAGCTGCTTTTTGTACATTTTGTAAAATTTGGTCTCCAAAAATTCACGCTCGTGCACAGAAACACAAACGGACGTACACACTGCTCCGCTCCCTTTTTTAATCTCTCTATAAGCGGTAGCATCTATACATTCTGAGGTAATTTAGCTCTAAAAGGAGCTACCTGGGAAATTGTGAAGTAAAACCTATTGAAAGTTGAAATTGCTTTCCTGCCACTTCGCCCCGGGTCATTTGATAGATAATAAAGACGGGCATCTCCGAAAGAGGAACAGAACAACTAAAATTTTTGCCTCGTGCCATTTTGGTGGGGTTTTTTTTTTTTTTTTTTTTTTTGCTTTGTAATTGCGATTTCAAAATCGCTCCTTTCGCTCTGCCGATGTCGGTCAGGCCAAGGAAAGGGGTGAGGATACAGAAGGGGAACGATAAAAAAAATAAAATGGGCTCCTTGGGGTTCCCTGCGCTTGGCTATTGTCCTGCAATGTCAGCTTCCTCATCTCAGAATGCCAGGCGGTTGATGTTCGCCAAGCTTAATACTCATTCATTTCATTAAGCACCAGGAAGTGTTACCAGTAAAGTAAGGTGGAAGGTATGTATTAAAAATTCTGCCTGACACAATGACACACCTTGGTTGTAGGGGGAAAAAATGGAGGAGGAATGTGTGTTGGATATATTTACTGCCTGGTATTATTTGGAAATAAAAAATAAAAAAAAGGCAGGAGAAAGAAAGAGAAAGAAAGAAAGAAAGAAAGAAAGAAAGAAAGAAAGAAAGAAAGAAAGAAAGAAAGAAAGAGGGGAGGGAGGGAGGGAGGGAGAGGAAAGAAGAGAGGAGAGAGAGGAAAGGAGAGGAGAGGAGAGGAGAGAAGAGAAGAGAAGAGAAGAGGGTGGGGGAGGAAGGAAGGAGGGAGGGAGGAGGGGGGGAGGGGAGGGGGGGAGGAAAGAAGGGAGAAGCAATGAGACGAGAGGAGAGGAGAGGATAGAAAAAAAGAAGAGAAGAGAAGAGAAGAGAAGAGAAGAGAAGAGGGAGGGAGGAGGCAGGAAGAAGGGAGGGAGGAGGGAGGGGAGGGAGAAAAGAAGGGAGAGGAGAGGCAATGAGAGGAGAGGAGAGGAGAGGAGAGAAAGGGGGAGGGGGAGGGGGAAGGAAGGAAGGAAGGAAGGAAGGAAGGAAGGAAGGAAGGAAGGAAGGAAGGAAGGAAGGAAGGAAGGAAGGAAGGAAGGAAGACACAGACTTGTTCAGAATCTGTGAAGAAAGTTAATCAAAGGTAAATGCTACAAGGCAGAAACAGACTACAGGTAGTCCTCACAACCACAACTGAGCCCAAAATTTTTGTTGCTATCTGAAGCATTGGTTCAGTGAGTTTTGTCCCATTTTAAAAAACTTTCTTGCCATCACAGTTAAGTGAATCATTAAGTGAGCAATACGGTCGTTAAACAAATCTGGTCCCTTAATTTTGATTGTGGGGATGCCGCGGTGGTCTTTAAGTGTGAATCACGGTCCTAAGTTGCTTTTTTTTTCAGCGCTGTCATAACTCCGAATGGTTATTAAATGACCTGTGGTAAGTCACGATCTACCAGAACTACAATCAGATCTACAACGCCTTATAGGTTAAGAGCCCTCATCATCATCATCGCGATTTCAGAACCCCTCCATGGGGACTTTTCAACCAACTGCTGCTGCAAAAAAAAAAAAAAATGTGTTTTCTATTCTGTGTCTGATCCCAACCTGACCTGAAGTCCTTCTTCAGTTCCTAATTTAGTATTCTTTGCCATCCGTTCAACCTCCAGAGAGGCCATGACAGTTCACCCAGTGTCCTCATCAAGTCTTGCATTCGTAAAAAAAAATAACAAAAAAATTTTCATAAGAAAAAGAGGGCTGGAAAATTGCTCCAGGCATGAAAGGTTTAGCTCTTGATATATGCCGTGATATCTCCTATGGGAGGGACCCTTTGTCGTGTCCCACCCCCCACTCCGACGAACGAGTCAAGGAAGTCCGTGTCAAACTTGGCAACGAAGCCTCTGCAGCTTGCCAAGTTCCTTCGAGGTTTATCAGGGCAGGCAGGAGTCCAAGTTGTGACTTCAGCGATAGAGTCCGGTATCAGCAAACTCGATAAGACTTTGCTTGACTCAAGGTTGGAATGCCAAAAGCAGGTCCTTTATATAGGCTGTGGGGTGTGGCTCCATGACTCAGCATTTATCCAGGCCTGTCCCTCCCTTCCTTCTGTTGGCGTCGCCTCTCAGATTTCCGGAAGCGAGGGTCCTCCCACACTGAATTGTCTTCAGCTGGATCTGCTGGCAGCTTCTGGGAAAGGGAGGGGTCAGAGGGAGTAGGGCCGAGTAATTCCACCACCTGGCTGGCTTCCTGCTCTGAAGGCTGAGCCAAAAGAACACACGCTGTATGAATGAGGTTTATTGGGCTTCTCCTTTCACTCCTTGAATCCTCTCCGGGCATGGGGCCAGGGCCGGGGGCTGGAGGCATGACAGGCCGTTCATCTTCATTATCAGACTCAGAGTCTGATAAAAGGCCTATTTGGAGACGGGAAGGGCCCGGCTGAGGAGAGGAGGGAGGACGAGTCACAACACCCTTCCTCACCTTTCCTTCTCCACATAGACCTCTTTGGAAGAACTGACAGCTTTCAGTCTGGCTAATTCAGGACTTTCCAGACCTTGACTAGATACACGGATGAATGTGGATATCTGTGTTGTGGTCCACCAGCAGCCCGCGGAGCTAGCAGTAGAGTCGGACAGTAAGGAGGCTGGGGAGGACAATGGATCAGCCCTCGAGTCAGGGGAAGGCCCGGACAAGGGCTCTGCGTCAGAGGCAGAGAGGGGTCAGAGCCAACTGGGAGCAATGCGCGAACATTTATTAAGAGAAATAAAGAACTCTCTAGCGACCTGCCTTGCCTTGGCTACCTGGATCATAACAAGGGTTATGTCACTGCAAGCCCTATTATCTGACAATACATTTTCCTTGGATCAGTGGTGGTATTCAGCCGGTTCAGACCGGTTCAGGAGAACCGGTAGTGGCAACCGGCAGGTGCCAGTGCTATGCCATCCTATTTAGCCACGTTTTGTAAGCCATGTTGTGCAAGCTGCGTGCAAGAGCAAAGTGCACGCGCGGAAGGAAATGCACACATTTTCGGTGCGCGGCGAACCGGTGGTAAAATTATGCAAAATCCACCTCTGTCCTGGATGTAGTTTTTTCTACATAGGAACCCCATGTTGTGACCCAGGCCCAAGTAGGTAGTAGGAAACTCAGTCAGTGTAAAAGCAAACTTGATTCGAGCAACTGAGAATCACTTCATTCTCAGCGCAGTTCAACTAAACTAAAGTAAATTCCTCCCGACACAATTCCTCAGTCCTATCACCAACCTTGGTCCAATTAGGCAAACTGCCAAAGGTCTTAAACTGCCAAACTGCCGGAGCCCAAACGCCGTTGCTGGTCTGTTTTAAGCCTTATGGGAGGGGCCAATCATCTCTTGGCCTTACTCCTGAGTTGTCCTCTTTGCTTGAGCTGCTCTTGCCTTCTGGCAGCTCTTCTCATGCGTGCATTAGGAACAGGCTCCTCCTGTTCCTCTGCCTCACTACTGTCAGCCTCTGGAGGCTCTGGAGTCCGCACCTCACTTCCCGATGGCCCTGGCCCCACCTCTGCCTCCGATGCAGAGCCCTCATCCGGGCCTTCGCCAGCCTCCAGGACTGGCCCATGGTCTTCTTCAGCGTCTCATTGCTGTCCGAGTCCATTGCCAGCTCCACAACACCATATTTGTTGTTTTTTGGCCACTGTAGCCGTTGGGAAGAGGGACAGAGTTGGTTGCTTGAATCTGACCGACGTGGGCAAATAAGTAGGACTGAACATCTGATCATCTTCTTCTGCCTAACAAGCATCCAGAGTGGGTTTGGTCTAAGGAATAGGTTTCACCCAAGTGTTTGCAGCCTTCAGACACAGCCATTTCCGTCTCGGCGAGATCTGCTCACGGGTGACTGCTCGGCTGAAGGCTCACTGCTGTGAAATGTCTTGTGCTGTTTAAAATGGGTTCGTAGGAAGCATTTGTTACACCCGTGTGTTTGCGCCATACGAAAAGGACTCATACACAGTGAATGATGACCGAGACAAAATATCTCTTTAGAGGGAGCAATGTCTTTTTGCCATGTCATTCCTCTGCCATAGGATGGGTTGGTTTTTGTTTCAAGTCCTTTGCCAGAATAAGGACATAGGTACATATTTGGATAAATAAAATTACTTGGGCACTCTTCTCTTCTCTTCTCTTCTCTTCTCTTCTCTTCTCTTCTCTTCTCTTCTCTTCTCTTCTTCTCTTCTCCCCCTCCCTTCCCTTCACTGTTCTCCACTCTTCTCACCCTACCTTCCCTTCTTTCTTCTCTTCTCTTCCCCCTTCCCTAGTCCTTTCCTCTCCTCTTTCCTCCTCCCCTCCCCTCCCATTCTCCTCCTTTCTTTTTTTCTCTCCTCTCTTCTCTTTTCGCCATCCCCTCTTCCCTTCCCTCTTCACTTTTCCCCCCCCCCTCCCTTCCCTCTTCCCTCTTCCCTCTTCTCTTCTCTGCTCTCCTTTCTTTTCGCTTCTCTTTTTTCTCTTCTCCCCTTCCCTTCACTGTTCTCCATTCTTCTCACTCTTTCTTCCCTTCTTTCTTCTCTTCTCTTCCCTCTTCCCTTCTCCTCCCCTCTTTCCCTCTCCTCTCCCCTCCCATTCTCCTCCTCTCTTTTTTTCCTCTGCTTTCTTCTCTTTTCGCCATCCCCTCTTCCCTTCCCTCTTCTCTTTTCCTCCTGCCCTCCTTTTGCTCTTCTCTTCTCTTCTCTTCTCTCCTTTCTTTTCTCTTCTCTTCTTTTTCTCTTCTTCCCCTCCCTTCACTGTTCTCCACTCTTCTCCCCTTTCCTTCACTTCCTTCTCTTCTTCTTCTCTTCTCTTCTCTTCTTCTCTTCCTCCTTCCTTCCTTCCTTCCTTCCCTTCTCTTCTCCTCCTCTTCTCTCCCTCCCCTCCCCTCCCTTCCCTCTTCTCTTCTCATCTCTTCTCTTCTTTTCTTCTCTTCTCTTCTTCCCTTCCCTCCCTTCCCCTCTCCCCTCCCCTCCCCTTCTTTCCCTGGGTAAATTGTTCAAATGAACCCATGAAGTTAAGAGAGAAAAACAGGTAATTACGATGTATTAGTGTCACTGCTTAGAATTCTTGCTTAAGCCAGGAAAGATTTTTCAGAAATCTAATTCCCCACTTATAATTGTTCCCTCTGCAATGGCCGGGAGCTGATTGTTTTCAAAGTCTTTCAAATTCAATGTCAAGTGCTTTTGGTAGTTATTAATCAGGCCTGGCCAGCACTGATAGCAGCAAAAAAGAGGAAAGTCCACCGTGGTGTTTCTGAGTTCAAGAAGAAGAAAGGGATTTTACTAGGACAGGGTTACGCATCAATGACCATCATCCTCTGTTAATCTGATCTGGGAAAATTAATCCCACTAGATGATACCAAGATCCAGTTTAATTAAGAGGTTAAAGAACAGGCTGGAAAGTGGGAGACTGTCATGGATCAGACCCCAGACCCCTCTCTGGATGCAAGTTCGGAGGAAGAGTTTGAGTCAGCAAAGCATGGAGCCGAATGATGGCCCAGTTTTGGACTCAGAGTGTCTTAGACAGAGCGGTCTCACCTGGGCTGATTGGACAAGTGACAGGCTGAGGAGGCGAAGCAAGTCACAGCTGCAGTGAGTTGGGCAAGATGCTGCAGGTGAGGAATGGACCAGTGGCCACCTGCTGATGACGAAGAGTGTCAAGACTGACTCAAACTTTTCCCTATATTCGTGTTCTGACCCAGCTCCCCAAACACGACAAACCCTCTGAAGTGAACGCAAAGATTCCTTTATTAGGACTGCCTAATAAAGTTTCTCTTGGAGGCTAACAAGTCTGTCCAGATGGAAGATGAATAGTTGTCTTCCACATCTATTCATCTCCACCCCCTGCCTTTTATCCCCAGAGCTAGGGGGGGGCTTCGCTAGCAGCGGTGGCTGTTCCATCCAAAGGACCAGCCCAAGGATTTCCCCTGCTCTCCTCTCCTGTGCATCCATGCATCAGGCACTGGACCCAGCTGTTCCATCTCTTCCTCATCAGTTACCTCCAGACCTGGGGGCTGTTGACTCTCCCTCTGAGGGTTGACCGACGGCCCAGGCTCTGCCTCTCTCTCTCTCTCTGCCAGCTCCCTCTTCCCCCTCAGAGCTCTCAGGTTGCCTTGATGTTGATCCTGACTCCTACGCCGCCTCCTCCTCCTCCGATTCGGCTGCTGGAGAGGGCCAGCGGCTGACGGGCCACAACAATTCCACTTTGCTCACAGCTTGACAAAGGAAAAGGTTGTAGTGGATTGGAATGGAAGGATGGGGGGAATGGCCTCCAAGCATCGTTGGTTCCCGTCAGGCATTGTTCCTCCCCTTCAAGGACATCCAGAGTAGATGCCACACAGCGTGATCAGCTGGTTCCCAAAACAAAATGAACAGAAGTGATTGGTGGACATAATGGACTATGGGGAAAGGAGGAAAGAAGCATGCGTGCGGTTGCATGAGAAGCCCAGAACTGTTTTGAATCTTCTGGGCCAATGTGGATCTATTCAGTAAAGCTTATCATCTTTTTTTAACAACCCCATAATCCCTTGCAGGGTGGAGTCTGGGCAACTGAATGGAGCTAGCAGAGTATTTTAATGGCCAGATGACCTTCCTGTCACCAGTGTGGAGTTTTGTTCAGCAGATACATTCTCATGTGCCCAGAGAGAGAAATATCTTCCTCTACCTAGGATCGAACTCACAGCCTCCTGATTGTGAGGTGGGAGCTCCGCCTCTAAGCCACCACACCACTCTATCAGTAAAGTTTATACTCTTGGTAAAATAATGTCCCAGGAGTTTCTTCTTCTGGATTCGCCAACTGAATAGTCGACGGGGAGGAGGTAAAGTCCACACAGGCACAATGGTGGTCAGCTAGGCTATTCGCGAGGAGGCAACCTCACCCCTTATGAATATTGCCTACTTAACCCCTGTTTCAACTTCTACCCTCAAAATGATGCTATAGAGCACTGCACACCAGAACAACTAGACACAAGAACAATTTTTTCCTGAATGCCATCATCCTGCTTAACAACTAATTCCCACAACATTGTCAAATAATTTATTAAGACTGTATTGCTATTATTCTTCTCTTCCTTACTAGTATCTACCTCTTCCCACATTACTGTAACCATGTTGCTTGTATCTTTCAATTTATATTGTTTTTACTTGTTTCCTAGTACGATTTGATAACTTATTAGTAACCTTGACTATCACTAAGTGTTATATCTTTTTATTCTTGATGAACGTATATTATTGTCCTATGTACTCCGAGAGCATATACACCTGAGACAAATTCCTTGTGTGTCCATGCACACGACCAATAAAGAATTCTATACTGTTCTGTTCTGTTCTGTTCTGTTCTGTTCTGTTCTGTTCCGCTCCGTTCCATTCTGTTTCATTCTGTTCCATTCCATTCCGTTCCGTTCCATATGTTGTGTTGTGTTGTGTTGTGTGCTATGTTCCTTCTTGCTTCAAACGCTCTACCATTATCCCAGTGCCGAAGAAGCCCACCATCAAGGAACTGAATGACTACAGACCAGTTGCTCTAACATCTGTAGTCATGAAAACCTTTGAAAGGCTAGTGCTTTCCTACCTGAAAACCATCACGAATCCGCTCTTAGACCCCTTGCAATTTGCATACCGAGCAAATAGATCAACAGATGATGCTGTTAATATGGCTCTGCACCACATCCTACAACATCTTGAGTCTCCAAAGACCTATGCAAGGGTCCTTTTTGTAGACTTTAGTTCAGCATTCAATACCATCATTCCAGACATTCTTCTAACTAAGCTAAACCAGCTACAGGTACCGGAACAGACTTGTAAGTGGATCACAAGCTTCCTAACAAACAGGAAGCAGCAGGTGAAGCTAAGCAAGATCACATCAAATACCTGTACAATTAGCACAGGGGCCCCCAAGGCTGTGCTCTCCCACTTCTCTTCTCTCTGTATACCAATGACTGCATCTCCAATGATCCATTTGTTAAGCTACTGAAGTTCGCAGATGACACAACAGTGATTGGTCTCATTCGAGACAATGACGAATCCGCATATAGACGAGAGGTCGAACGACTAGCCTTGTGGTGCAACCAAAACAATCTGGAACTGAACACACACAAAACCGTAGAAATGGTGGTAGACTTTAGGAAAAACCCTTCCATACTTCCACCTCTCACAATACTTGACAACACAGTATCAACAGTAGAAACCTTCAAATTTATGGGTTCTATCATATCGCAAGATCTCAAATGGACAGCTAACATCAAAAACATCATTAAAAAAGGACAACAAAGAATGTTCTTTCTGTGCCAACTCAGTAAGCTCAAACTGCCCAAGGAGCTGCTGATCCAATTCTACAGAGGAATTATTGAGTCTGTCATTTGCACCTCTATAACTGTCTGGTTCGGTTCTGCAACCCAACAAGAAAAGCACAGACTTCTGGACATAAACTGTTTCAACTCCTACCCTCAAAACGACGCTATAGAGCACTGCACACCAGAACAACTAGACACAAGAACAGTTTTTCCCCGAAGGCCATCACTCTGCTAAACAAATAATTCCCTCAACACTGTCAGACTATTTACTGAATCTGCACTACTATTAATCGTTTCATAGTTCCCATCACCAATCTCTTTCCACTTATGACTGTATGACTATAACTTGTTGCTGGCAATCCTTATGATTTATATTGATATATTGATCATCAATTGTGTTGTAAATATTGTACCTTGATGAACGTATCTTTTCTTTTATGTACACTGAGAGCATATGCACCAAGACAAATTCCTTGTGTGTCCAATCACACTTGGCCAATAAAATAAAAATTCTATTCTATTCTATTGTGTTGTGTTGTGTTGTGTTGTGTTCCATTCCATTTCGTTCCGTTCCGTTCAGTTCCATATTTTCTATTCTATTCTATTCTATTCTATTCTATTCTATTCTATTCTATTCTATTCTACTCTATTCCATTTTCCAGCATTCTATTCTATTCTATTCTATTCCATTTTCCAGCATTCTATTCTATTCTATTCTATTCTATTCTATTCTATTCTATTCTATTCTATTCTATTCTATTCTATTCTATTCTATTCTACTCTATTCTAAAAATGAAGTTTCTCATCACGATCGGTCGTGGTTAACACCTGAATGGGAGATAATTCAGGAATGCCGAGTATGTATTCTTGATAGAGAATCTGGAAAATACCATTTACACACACACACACCAATCCACACCCCCAAAAAGAAGGTTGACAAATAAATTGTATGAAGAGATATGGTAGTCACCAGAAGCATAAGAGGAATTCGAAGGAGAGGTTACCTCTTTTTTTTTTTTTTAACTTGGGAAAAAAAATCCAGATTTAGCTTTTTGTAAAATCAATGCATTCTATGAGCCCTTGTTGCAATGATGTCCTCAGTTTTTTTAAAAAATATATAGTTAATCAAAATTGGCTATTTTGCGAGAAGAAGGAAAATAGCAAGCGGGGAAGAGTTTGGTTTAGAGAATTTAAATAACTTCCACACGAATCAGAAAGTCCCCCCTTTGCAAAAACTGAGGCGGCTTGATGATTTCGTGGCTTTTTAGAGGAAATATATAGACTTCAATCACACAGCAACTGGAGAGGAAGGGAGGGAGAGATGGGGGGAGAATATAGAACAGATTGGAAAAAAAGCTGATTTTGGCAAAACAGGGTTGAAAGTGCAGTGAGCAGTGGAGCAACTTAATCAATGTTCTGTCCTCACTGCACATAGAATAGAATAGAATAGAATAGAATAGAATAGAATAGAATAGAATAGAATAGAATAGAATAGAATAGAATAGAATTTTTTATTGGCCAAGTGTGATTGGACACACAAGGAATTTGTCTTGATGCATAGGCTCTCAGTGTGCATAAAAGAAAAGATACGATTGTACAGTGATTGAGACTAAATTGATTTTGACCTTAATAACAGCAGCAAGATTGCTGATTGGACAATATTGGAAGAAAAAAGAATTACCTACAATAGAAGAATGGATATTGAAAGTTTCCAATTTGGCTCAGATGCCTAAAATCTCAGCCTTTTTGAAAGATAGTACTCAAGAAAAATATTTAAATGAATGGAAGAACTGGATTGACTATATTCAAAATAGATATCAGATTAAGAGATATCAGACTGCCTTTGAATGAAGGATGTCGTTTTTGGTTTTAATAGAGGAAGTCAGGTTATGTGAAAGAGAAGGATTATAATGGTGTTAGATTCCAAAAATTTAATGTATGAATGTTTGTTTATTGAACTATACCTTGTGTTTGCTCCGGGAAGTCGGGGGGGGGAGGGGGGGGAGGAGGGGAAATTATATGTTTTTGTAAAACTTTTTCAATTAAAAAAAAGAAAGAAAAGAAAAGATATGTTCATCAAGGTACAGCATTGCCCTGTGTGCAGCTCGACATGCAGCTAAACCCACCTATCTTCCAATAAAACTATGTGTGTAGATCTGGATGCTTTATTGAAAGAACAGGATAGGGCGAAACTGGGGAAAACAGGGATACATACAGTGAGAACCGAATACAAGATAGGCTGTATTGAGTTACTGCTGAACATAACAATTAATAAATACAAGCAATATAAACCTCACCCTGTGTGTGGGATGTGGGTTTGTCCTTGGATGACCACGTGCCACAGATTAAAATGGATTCTTCTTTGTGCTTCTGCCTTCTCCAAATGCTAAAGGAAATGGAGTCTGGATTCCCAGAATGGACTTGGTTTGAGAGTGCGGGCTGATGGGTAAAATGAGTTGGGTCAGCTTCAAACAATTTACTTGGTATTTTGTCCCTCCAGCCACTAGATGGGTCTAGAGAGCAACAGCGTATAAAGATTGTATGTTGGGGCATATTTGTCCCTCCAGCCATTAGATGGGGCGAGAGAGCAACAACAGTGTATAAAGATTGTGTGTTGGGGCATATCTGTCCCTCTGGCCACTAGATGGGGTGAGAGAGCAACAGTGTATAAAGATCGTATGTTGAGGCATATTTGTCCCTCCGGTCACTAGATGGAGTGAGAGAGCAACAACAGTGTATAAAGATTGTACGTTGGGGCATATTTGTCCCTCCAGCCACTAGATGGGGGAAGAGAGCAACAATAGTGTATAAAGATTGTATGTTGGGGCATATTTGTCCCTCCGGCCACTAGATGGAGGGAGAGAGCAACAACAGTGTATATAAAGATTGTATGTTGGGGCATATCTGTCCCTCCAGCCACTAGATGGGGTGAGAGAGCAACAGTGTATAAAGATCGTATGTTGAGGCATATTTGTCCCTCCGGCCACTAGATGGGGTGAGAGAGCAACAACAGTATATATAAAAATTATATGCTAAGGCATGACAATCAACCTAAAAAAACTGCCCTTGAAAACCTGCCTTCAACAGATGTCAGCAGAAGACACATGGCCAGTCAGAGTGAATACAGTGGAGGCTTTAGCGAAGCAAAATCAGCAGACAAGATGAGAGCAATGTTTCCCAATGTGCAACCTCAGATGTGTGGATTTCCACTTAGAATTCTTCAGCCAGCACAGTCACGGCTGAGTACTCTTGAAATTGGAGTCTACTCACCTGGATGTTGCCCAGGGGGAGACAAACAAGGGGAAGAAGTAAATAACCACCGCATCCTGTGACTAAGAAAAGGCTTAGGTAGGTTTTTGTCTCTCAGATTCAAATGTGGCATATACTACATTTGACTATAATAAATGTCATAAGGGAAAGGGAGGGGAGGGAGGAAGAGGCGGGAGGGAGGGAGGGAGGGAGGGAGGGAGGGAGGGAAGGAAGGAAGGAAGGAAGGAAAGAAGGAAGAGGATGAGGAAGAGAGGGAGGAGGGAGAGAGGAAGGAGAGGAGCAGGAGGAAGAGAGGGAGGGAGAAAGAGAGAGGGAGGGAGGAAGGAAGGAAGGAAGGAAGGGAAGATGAGCAGGAGGAAGAGGGGAAGGAAAGGAGGAAGAGGAGGGAGGAAGAGGAGGGAGGAAGAGGGAGGAAGGGAGGAAGGAAGGAAGAGAAGGAGCAGGAGGAAGAGAGGGAGGGAGGAAGAGAGAGGGAGGGAGGAAGGAAGGAAGGAAGGGAAGATGAGCAGGAGGAAGAGGGGAAAGAAGGGAGGAAGAGGAGGGAGGAAGAGGAGGGAGGAAGAGGAGGGAGGAAGGGAGGAAGAAGAGGAGTAGGGAAAAAGAGGGAGGGAGGGAGGAAGAGGAGGGAGGAAGAGGAGGGAGGAAGGGAGGAAGAAGATGAGTAGGGGAAAAGATGGAGGAAGGGAGGAAGAGGAAGATGAAGGGAGGAAGGAGAGGAGCAGAAGGAAGAGAGGGAGGGAGGGAGGAAGAGGAAGAGGAGGAGGAAGAGGAGGAAGGAGGAAGGAGGAGGAGAGAGCAGGAGGAAGAGGAGGAGGCGGAAGAGAAGGGAGGAAGGAGAAGAGGAGGAAGAGGAGGAGAGGAAGAGGAGGAGGAAGAGGAAGGAGGAGGAAGGAAGAGGAGAGGAGAGGAGCAGGAGGAAGAGAGGAGGGAGGCGGAAGAGAAGGAGGAAGGAGAAGAGGAGGAAGAGAGGGAGGGAGGAGAGAGGAAGAGGAGGAGGAAGAGGAAGGAGGAGGAAGGAAGAGGAGAGGAGCAGGAGGAAGAGAGGAGGAGGGATGAAGAGGAGGAAGGAGGGAGGGAGGGAAGGAAGGAAGGAAGGAAGGAAAGAAGGAAGGGGATGAGGAAGAGACGGAGGAGGGAGAGAGGAAGGAGAGGAGCAGGAGGAAGAGAGGGAGGGAGAAAGAGAGAGGGAGGGAGGAAGGAAGGAAGGAAGGAAGGGAAGATGAGCAGGAGGAAGAGGGAAGGAAAGGAGGAAGAGGAGGAGGAAGAGGAGGAGGAAGAGGAGGAAGGAGGAAGGAAGGAAGAGAAGGAGCAGGAGGAAGAGAGGAGGAGGAAGAGAGAGGGAGGAGGAAGGAAGGAAGGAAGATGAGCAGGAGGAAGAGGGAAAGAAGGGAGGAAGAGGAGGAGGAAGAGGAGGAGGAAGAGGAGGAGGAAGGAGGAAGAAGATGAGTAGGGAAAAGAGGGAGGAGGAGGAAGAGGAGGAGGAAGAGGAGGAGGAAGGAGGAAGAAGATGAGTAGGGAAAAGATGGAGGAAGGAGGAAGAGGAAGATGAAGGGAGGAAGGAGAGGAGCAGAAGGAAGAGAGGGAGGGAGGAAGAGGAAGAGGAGGAGGAAGAGGGAGGAAGGGAGGAAGGAAGGAAGAGAAGGAGCAGGAGGAAGAGAGGGAGGGAGGGCGGAAGAGAAGGGAGGAAGGAGAAGAGGAGGGGAAGAGAGGGAGGGAGAGAGGAAGAGGAGGAGGAAGAGGAAAAGGGAGGGAGGAAGGAAGAGGAGAGGAGAGGAGCAGGAGGAAGAGAGGAGGAGGAGGAAGAGAAGGGAGGAAGGAGAAGAGGAGGGGAAGAGAGGGAGGGAGAGAGGAAGAGGAGGAGGAAGAGGAAAAGGGAGGGAGGAAGGAAGAGGAGAGGAGAGGAGCAGGAGGAAGAGAGGGAGGGAGGGATGAAGAGGAGGAAGGAGGAGGGAGGAGGAGGAGGGAGGAGGAGGAGGAGGAGGAGGAGGAAGGAAGGAAGGAAGGAAGGAGGGAGGAGGGAGGAGGAGGAGGAGGAGGAGAGACATTGCTAAGCCTTTAGTAGGTCCTATATATCACTGTTTACCTTTATATTTACAGGAGGGTTTTCGTTTTTATCTCTGTTTACATTCTCATTTACATCCCTTCCCCAGTTGCTAACCTGACCATTCTTCCTTTCCTGCCTGAGACCACGAGCAAAATTTCTCCCACTGGCTATGCCCTCGGATGACCTCATCTCCACCACACAACCTTGTCCTTGCTATGTGTGCTCTGTTAAGCTGCTCGTTGTCCTCATTGTGAAACGCTATCGTGAACCACTGCTGGATAAATTTGACTGTGGCAGCCTTGTCTTGTCAAAATGCTTCTAGCTGACTCACAACTGTCTAAAAGCAATCGTAAATGTTTTTAACCCATGATAGGCCTGGGTGTTTTTATTTCTCCATTTTGCTTTAGAATAGAATAGAATAGAATAGAATAGAATAGAATAGAATAGAATAGAATAGAATAGAATAGAATAGAATTTTATTTAATGGGGAATGAGGATAAGAAGAAGGTTTTTAAATAACCATTAACACATCAGACTGTATTCCTAATTATATTAATTTTAATCGCATGGGACTATGTTGTTTTTCTGTTTCCCCGGTTTTATTTTCATGCATTGTCCTTGCAGACAGCTGGACATCTGCATCTTTTCAAAGAGTCGTTGAAGCACTTGGAGGTTTATCGGTGTCCTCAGGGTCACCTGAGTGACTTTCTCAGGAAAATCACTCATGGAGACCATTTGGAGGTTTAAGTGAATCAAGGCTAACTCCACCCTTGAGCCTCTCTCCCTTCCAGGTTAGCTGCTTGGCAAAAATCCCCCTCGGCAAAGAGTTTTGCCCGTTCACACAGCCGCTGTCTAAATCGCAGGCTTCCGATAAACGCCTGTGAGAAAGGAAGGTCATGTTTCATCAGCGACAAAACTGTCGAAGAAGTCCTCCTTGAAAATGACTGAAGAGGAAACTGGTACTTCAACCCACCGCTGTGGAACCCTCTCGGGCAGAGGTGGGTTTTGGCAGGTTCAGACCAGTTCTGGAGAACCGGTAGCGGAAATTTTGAGTAGTTCGGAGAACCGGTAGTAAAAATTCTGACTGGCTCCATGCCCATCTATTCTCTGCCTCCCGAATCCCAGCTGATTGGGAGGAAATGGGGATTTTGCAGTATCCCTCCCCTGCCACACCCACTAAGCCAGCGGTTCTATTTATTTATTTATTATTTATTTTATTAATCGTATTTGTATACCGCCCTATCTCCCGAAGGACTCAGGGCAGTTAACAGGCACATAAAAACACATAAATACAGAGTAAAAACAATTAAAAAACTTATTCTAAAAGCCGAATATTTAAAACAATATAAAAATAAAACCCATTTAAAACCCATAAATTTAAAATCTAATTCAGTCCTGCGCAAATAAATAAATGTGTTTTAAGCTCGCGGCGGAAGGTCCGGAGGTCCGGAAGTTGACGAAGTCCTGGGGGTAGTTCGTTCCAGAGGGTGGGAGCCCCCACAGAGAAGGCCCTTCCCCTGGGCGTCGCCAGACGACATTGCCTCGCTGACGGCACCCTGAGGAGTCCCTCTCTGTGAAAGCGCACGGGTCGGTGAGAGGTATTCGGTATCAACCTGTGGGTCGCGACACCGTTGGGGGTCGAATGACGATTTGCCAGGGGTCGCCTAAGACCATCGGAAATATGGGAAGTATACTTGCGAGTTGAAGAATCGCGCTCCAACGGTTGACTCCACAAGCCAGCTGCAGGCTCTTCAAATCGCTAGCCAAATTCGGCTTCAGGCGCAATGAATTAAAAAAGAGAGAAATCTTTCCTCTAATGTCTCCCTCTCAAGCCAGCTGCAATCACTCCCAATCGCTAGCCTAATCTGGCTTCAGGCACGATAAACTTAATAGGGGAGGAGTCTCCGCTTTAATGCCTCCGTCCTCAAGGCAATCGCAAGCAGTTCAGATCGTTAGCCAATACGGTTTCAGGCGCGATCAATTCAAAACGAAAATAATTTTACGGTTGGGGTCGCCACATTGTGGGGAATTGTATTAAAGGGGTCGCAGCACTATAAAGGTTGAGAACCACTGCACTAAGCCATGCCATGCCCACCAAGCCATGCCCACAGAACCAGTAGTAAAAAAATTTGAAACCCACCACTGCTCTCCAGGTGTATATACGTGTGTATGTTTGTGAGGGTGTGGGCGCCTCTGTGTGCGCGCCAGACAACGGATGCATAATTGCAAGCATAATTTGAACTCTTCCAAAGGAATTGCGGCAGGGAGAGGAAGAAGGTTCTGACCTAGGCTTCCTGATATAGTAAAAAGCACACAATTAGTATCAAAAAACCATTTATTATTATTATTTTAGAGGCTGTAAATTCCTTTCATTCACAGCACATGCTGGATCACCAAGAGTTTATAAGTAGTCCAACAGAGGTCTGCCACAGTCCTTCAGAAAAAGTTGGTAAACGTTGGAAATGTCATCAGCTACCAGGAACTTATTATCATATGTGGTGGACATGCCAAGAAGCCAAAAACTATTGGGAGAAAATAATAATAATAATAATAATAATAATAATAATAATAATAATAATAATAATAATAATAATAATAATAATAATAATAATAATAATAATAATAGTTGTTGTTGTTGTTGTTGTTGTTGTTGTTGTTGTTGTTCAACTCAGTAAGCTCAAACTGCCCAAGGAGCTGCTGATCCAGTTCTACAGAGGAATTATTGAGTCTGTCATTTGCACCTCTGTAATTGTCTGGTTCGGTTCTGCAACCCAACAAGAAAGACACAGACTTCAGAGGATAATTAGAACTGCAGAAAAAATAATTGCTACCAACCTGCCTTCCATTGAGGACCTGTATACTGCACGAATCAAGAAGAAGGCCGTGAAAATATTTACAGACCCCTCGCATCCTGGACATAAACTGTTTCAACTCCTACCCTCAAAACGACGCTATAGAGCACTGCACACCAGAACAACTAGACACAAGAACAGTTTTTTCCCGAAAGCCATCACTCTGCTAAACAAATAATTCCATCAACACTGTCAGGCTATTTACTAAATCTGCACTACTATTAATCTTCTCATCGTTCCCATCACCAATCTCTTTCCATTTATGACTGTATGACTGTAACTTGTTGCTGGCAATCCTTATGATTTATATTGATATATTGACCATCAATTGTGTTGTAAATGTTGTACCTTGATGAACGTATCTTTTCTTTTATGTACACTGAGAGCATATGCACCAAGACAAATTCCTTGTGTGTCCAATCACACTTGGCCAATAAAAATTCTATTCTATTCTATTCTATTGTTGTTGTTGTTGTTGTTGTTATTATTATTATTTAATTTCTATACCGCCCTTCTCCCGAAGGACTCAGGGCGGTTTACAGCCAGGTAAAAACAACAATCAATAAATACAATATAAATAAAACCAATGTTAAAAAGCTTATTCAATTTGGCCCGTTATTTAAAATACATTACAACATAAAAACCCCATTAAAATTACTAATAAAACTAATTTTATGCCATTCCTGCGTGGAAGAATAAATACGTCTTCAGCTCGCGGCGAAAGGTCCGGAGGCCAGGAAGTTGTCGAAGTCCTGGGAGAAGCTCATTCCAGGGAGTAGGAGCCCCCACAGAGAAGGCTCTCCCCCTGGGGGTCGCCAGCCGACATTGTTTGGCTGACGACACCCTGAGGAAGCCCTCTGTATGGGAGCGCACTGGTCGGTGGGAGGCAAACGGTAGCAGTAGGCGGTCCCGTAAATAACCCGGTCCTAAATCATGGAGCGCTTTGAAGGTGGTAACCAATAAAATAAAGGGTTGGTTGGAAGAAATGACCCAACAACATATGGATTCAAAACCGAAGTTGTTTTTATTGGGGATCCTACCAGAGAAAAATGAGGAAAGAAAACATTTATTTGATTATACAGGTAATTACAGCAGCAAGAATTGTTTTTGCGCAAAATTGGAAAGCAGAGAAAATACCCCTGGAAGGAGAAATTATTAGAAAAATCTTCGACTGTGCACAAATGACCAGATTAACTTTGACGATTAAAGGAAGAGAGGATTCAGAATATTTTAAGAGATGGGATAAATTTTATCATTGGTTAGAAGAAAGGTATAGTTGAGCAAATGGATAATTATGTAAGAAAATGATTATAATGTATCTGTGGAAAAACGGTAATAGTTTAAATTGGAATAAAGAAAGAAGAAACAACAAAAGATTGGAGACAGGAAGAAAACACCGAGACGTCACACGGAAGGAATTACTAATGTTTTAAATGTATGTTTGTCTATAAAATAAAATAAAAACCCTTTTTTTTTAAAAAAAAGGAAAAGGCTGGTAAACACCCACCTTTACCTTCTTTGACCTGCTGCCAAAGACCTAATTGGCAATTATCTTGGCAAGGTCGCACGGAAACACAGAGTCAAAAATGGAGCTTCAAAGTACAAACTGACACCATCCATAACATTGCTTCCTGCAAAGGCCCACATGTCTTTGCTCTTCCTTTATGTCTTATGGGAGGGGCCGATCATCTCCAAGCCTTACTCCTGAGTCGCCCCTTTTGTTTTAACTGTTCTTGTCTTCTGGCAGCTCTGTGCATGCTTCCCCTGTTCCTCTGCGTCTCTGATGTCCGATTCTGGAAGCTCCGGAGTCCGCACATAATTTCCAGATGGTCCTGGCCCCATCTCTGCCTCCGACACAGTGCTCTCGTCCGAGCCTTCCCCAGAGTCCAGGACTGGCCCATGTTCCTCCCCAGCCTCCTCACTGTCCGACTCTGCTGCCAGATCCACAGGCTGTTGGTGGACCACAACAGTCAGAGGGATCAATCTCTTTGCTCACAGGCACAATATTGGAGATGGTGTCGTAGAAACAACCCTTCTGCTATTTTTTTTTTTTTTAAGAACATGTGCGGGCATCAACAAACTCCTTTTTTTAAAAAAATAAAAAGGAAAGAACACACTCGACAAGACATGAACGGCTGCTCAAAAGTGCCAGATGGAAATCTCTAATGAATATTCTGTTGGCTGGCTGCCTGCCATGAAAGAGTTTGGAAGCAATCAAGAAGGAAAGGAAGCATTCGGAAAAGGTTTTAACCCAGCAATTCCCAATCCTGAAATTTGAGACACCGAGAATTATATTCCCTTTCCTTCCCGCGGAACACTCCCTGTGGCTGAGCAATTGTATTTGGTCACCACATATCAATGTAAAAAAGATGTGGAGACTCTAGAAAGAGTGCAGAGAAAAGCAACAAAGATGATGAGGGGACTGGAGGCTAAAACATATGAAGAATGGTTGCTGGAACTGGGCATGGCTAGTTTGATGAAAAGAAGGACTAAGGGGTGACATGATAGCAGTCATCCAATATCTCAGGGGCTTCCACAAAGAGGAGGGGGTCAAGCTATTCTCCAAAGCACCTGAGGGTAGAACAAGAAGCAATGGGTGGAAGCTATTCAAGGAGAGAAGCAACCTAGAACTAAGGAGAAATTTCCTGACAGTGAGAAGAATTAACCAGTGGAACTACTTGCCTCCAGAAGTTGTGAATGCTCCAACACTGGAAATTTTTAAGAAGATGTTGGATAACCATTTGTCTGAAGTGGTGTAGGGTTTCCTGCCTGAGCAGGGGGTTGGACTAGAAGGCCTCCAAGGTCCCTTCCAACTTTGTTATTCTGTTCTGTTTCTGATGCAATGAGGGCCAACAGATTGAGTCTGGCTGATCAGTCGGGAATGTAATAAGGAACATTCAGTTGCTGGACCCTGAGTGATTTCCTAATATGATTTGTTGTTGTTGTTTTAAAAAGGGCCTCTGTGGCTCAGACTGGTAAGACAGTCTGTTATTAACACAACTGCCTGCAATTACTGCAGGTTCTAGTCCCACCAGGCCCAAGGTTGACTCAGCCTTCCATCCTTTATAAGGTAGGTAAAATGGGGACCCAGATTGTTGGGGGCAATAAATTGACTTTGTATATAATATACAAATGGATGAAGACTATTGCTTAACACGTTGTAAGCTGCCCTGAGTCTTCGGAGAAGGGCGGGATATAAATGCAAATTTTAAAAAAAAACAAGACTCTATTGTATAATGCACATTACACATCATCACATTCCATGTCAGCTGGAATGGAACAACTAGCCTTTTCCTTAAGTTTTTTATTTTTTACTTTTTTACAAACATATCAAATCAATGCACGGACAGTATGGCACCCGAGTGTCATACATTCTAATACCAGTGAAACTAGTAAAATCAATCATAGTTATTACATTCAATCAACTTATATATTTCTAATAATGATAGGCAATTATAATAAGTTGCAATCTTATCATTGTTAAATTATTCCATGTTTTCTCTTTTTGCTACTTTTATTTTATAATATAAAAGTGTCTACTCTAACATTCCCCCTTCTCTTATTTCTGTCACTTATTCCAACTTTTAATCATGTCACCTTTTACTGAAAAACATTTTCTTTCTATCCTACATAACTTCTAGTCGTGTCACTTACCTAAAAAGAAACAACAAAGAAGATACATCATCTATCCATCGCCTCTTGCCCGCTTCAATACTTTAGCTGCTATGCTTTTTTTAAATTTCCCTCCCACATTCCTCTCTGGGATCTTTATCTTTATCTGTAACTGCTTCTTGGCTATTCAATCTAGGTATTTCTCCCACCTCTACCCTCTTCCACTGCCTAGTTTCCAAAATTTCTGCCCAGGCCCCTATCTCCCTTTCAAATGTATCTTCCAACTCTCTTAATACATTTTCCCCCCGGTTTAATTCCTCAATCACTGATATTTTCATTGTTGTCTCCTCCTTGTCTTCCCATTTTTTTCGACAGACAGTCGATCTCCACTTGTTCATACTAGATGTACAAGAAGCAAAATGGACAGGAAGTAATCAAGGAGAGATCCAACCTAGAAATAAGGAGAAGTTTCCTGGCAGTGGGAACAATTGACCAGTGGAACAACCTGCCACCAGAAGTTGAGGGTGCTCCATTTCAGACAAATGGTTGCCCAATCTCTTCTTTAAAATCTCCAATAAGAGGTTTTTAAAGAAGAGATCGGACAACCATGTGTCCAAAACGGTATAGGATAGTGATGGCTAACCTTTTTGCCATTGCATGCCAAAAATGGGGGGAGCGTTGGGAGGCTCACTCATGCACGTGCCCACACCCATAATTAATGACCCCACACACATTCGTGTGCGACCCCCCTTGCACTCCCCCCACTTTAGACATGTGATGGGATGGGTGGGCCAGGTAGGCCCATTTTTCACCCTCCCCAAGCTCCAGAGGCTTTCTTGGAGTCTGGGGAGGGCAAAAACAGCCCTCCCCACCCCCACCGGAAGCCCTCCAGAGGCTTCCTGATTTCCAGGGGGATTAGAAGGCCCATTTTTTGCTCTTTCCAGCTCCAAAGGCTTTCTAGTAACCTGGGGAGGGGTGAAAATGGCCTTCCCCATCCTCCCCAGAGGTCCTCCAGAGGCAGGAAACAACCTGTTTCCCAACTTCTGGTGGTCCCAGAAAGCCCAAAAATCAGCTAGCTGGCACACACATGCTAGAGCTAGGGCAACGCTTGCATGCCCACAGATATGGCTTCATGTGCCACCTGTGGGACGCATGTCATAGGTTCACCATCACGGGTATAGAGTTTCCCGCTTGAGTGGTGGGTTGGACTAGAAGACCTCCAAGACCTCCCAACCCTGTCATTCTCTTCTCTGCTTCTGATAAAAGGCTTCCATTCAAATTTAAATTGCTCTCCTCTGGGAGAAAGAGCTCCATTTGGAGAGAGAGAAAAAAGACCATTTGGGGCAAAAAATGGCTGGATCAATTGATGACTTTAAGGGAGAATCGAGAGTTGTGTGTTTATCGGCGTCTGCAGAAATAGCAGGTATCTTTCTTTACAATGGAACAGCGGATTCATTTTATGTTTTATCCATTCTGGTTTGTCCCTTTGCCCAGAATGAAGAATTGTTGTCCACCTGCCCACGGTCCTTTTAAATCAATTGAAACAGTTGCACATTCCAATGGCCCATTTGCAAAATTTGCAAAAAAAAAAAAAACCACAAAAAAACACACACCGAGCACTCGTTAACTTTTGTGACTCCCCACGTAGCAAGAAGCATTTCAAATAGTCCACACCAAAACAGGGATAGCAGAACAGGCAGATCTAGACGTCATAAAATATTTACACCGTTTTGTCTTCCAAAGCAAAGGTAAAAGGTAAAGGTTCCCCTCACACTTACGTGCTAGTCGTTCCTGACTCTAGGGGGCGGTGCTCATCTCCGTTTCAAAGCTGAAGAGCCAGCGCTGTCTGAAGACAACTCCGCGGTCATGTGGCCGGCATGACTCAATGCCAAAGGCACACGAAACATTGTTACCTTCCCACCAAAGGTGGTCCCTATTTTTCTACTTGCATTTTTTACATGCTTTCAAACTGCTAAGTTGGCAGAAGCTGGGACAAGTAACAGGAGCTCACCCCATTACATGGCACTAGGGATTTGAACCGCTGAAATGCCGAGCTTTCGATCGACAAATTCAGCATCTTAGCCCCTGAGCCACGGTGTCCCTACTTCCAAAGCAAAAATACATCTAAAATGCTTTATTAGCACTCGTGTTGTCTACAATAGTCTAGGTAGGTGTTGGTTCGGTAACGACTGCTTTTTATTTTATTTTCCTGGCAAGGAAATGGATTGGTTTCTAAATCTTTCTTAAGGGAACAATTGTATTGTGCTTATCCACAAGATTATGGCATGGCATGGAATAGGAATAGGAACAAGACTAGAATGGAATGGAATTGGAATGGAATAGAATGGAACAGAGCAGAGCAGAGTAAAACAGAACAGAACAGAACAGTACAGAACAGAAGAAAACAAAGCAAAACAAAACAGAACAATACAAAATGGGAATGGGTATGGTAACAGAACAGAACAGAACAGAACAAAACAAAACAAAACAAAACAACAGAATAGAACAGAACAGAACAGAACAGAACAGAACAGAATAGAATAGAATAGAATAGAATAGAATTCCTTTTTTGGCCAAGTGCGATTGGACACACAAGGAATTTGTCTCTGGTACATAAGCTCTCAGTGTACATACAAGCAACAAAGTGTTGAATCATGATCATCATCATAAAATACAATCGTCATAAATCATAAGATAAAAACCACACAATCATAAGAAGCTAAGGAAATAGGCAATAGTAAGGATAAGGATAATAGTAATCTATAATTTTAGTAGTATATAATTTTGTTGTTCTATAATTTTGCTTCTGTTTTGCTTACACTTCTTTTCTTTACTTTTTATTGTTGTAAGCCTCACAGTGAGATAGGTGACAAACAAATTTAAAGGATTAACTAGATAAAAATAATCTGAAGCATTACTTTTGTGTCTTGAGACACGATGGGGTTGAAGCAGTGGTGAAATCCAATTTTTTTTTACTATTGGTTCTGTGGGCTTGGTGGGCGTGGCAGGGGAAGGATACTGCAAAATCTCCATTCCCACCCCACTCCTGGGACCAGCCAGAGGTGGTATCTGCCAGTTCTCCAAACTACTCAAAATTACCGCTACCAGTTCTCCGAACTGCTCAAAATTACCGCTACCGGTCTCCAGAACCTGTCAAAACCTGCTGGATTTCAACCCTGGTTTAAAGCCATTCGGGTTCATTTTCCAGTTGATACAATTCAGATGCCAATTAATAGCCTGTTTTCCCCCAAAATAAGACATCCCCTGATAATAAGCCCAATTGGGCTTTTGAACACATAGCAATAAGGCCAAGCACTTATTTCAGGGTTCAAAAAAATCTAAGACAGGGTCTTATTTTCAGGGAAACACGGTATATATATATATATATATATGTAGGTCTTTGGTTATTTGGGTTTTCTCCTGCGTAAAATTGGAAGTGTCTTGGCGATGTTTCAATGAAGTTTCACTCATCATCTTCAGGCTTCAGCTTCGTGCTTCTGGGAGCAATGTGTGATTGCAGCTGTTTCTTCCTTTATAACTGCTAGTGGGATGTAGCACGACCACGAACAACTCACCAGCTCAAATCCCCCTGCAACTCAGAATAATCTGAGCACAACCAAGCCCCCACCCAAACAGGACACACCCCCAGCCAATCAGAGCACAAAAAAACCCATCCAATCAGAGCACAGCCAAGCTCCCACCTAATCAGTTCAAACCCCCACTAGCAGTTAAAAAGGAAGAAACAGCTGCAATCACACATTGCTCCCAGAAGCACGAAGCTGAAGTCTGAAGATGACGAGTGAATAACCAAAGACCTACATACAACACCCGCGAAAACCTCAGAAAACATATATATATATAAACCCTGGCAATTTTTTCATTTCAGCTTTAATTAAAAATTGTTTATATGTCAAGAAAAGGAAAGAAAAGGTCACCAGCAACTTGGAAATCCAAAGAAAGCCTTTGCCCTTTTCATCCTAGTCCTCTAAGAATCCAAATCTCAACTTCTGTAAAATTAGAAATACAGACATCTGATGCGCCATCTGTATCACTTTGTCAGCTTTGGAATACACGGAACATGTTGGATAGATTTCTTTTTTAAAATAATAATAATAATAATGAATTGTAGCTTGCTTCAGGGTTACCATTTTTCTAGTACATTTTACATTATCAGTGGCCTAGCGAAGGAACAGCCAGATGGATGGGATAATCGGACCAAAACAGGAGCATACTCAAAGGACAAAGAGCAGATAAATACAGAAGGATTCTCCTTGGTGAATCATCGAAGTTAATGTCTCAGTCCTAACATTTTGAATACTTCTTAATGCTAGCCTGATGTTTATGCCTTACTGTTGTTGTGGTCTGCCAGCAGCCTGCGGAGCTGGCAACTGAGTCAGACAGTGATGAGGCTGAGGAAGAACATGGGCCAGTCCTGGAGGCTGGGGAAGGCCCAGATGAGGGCTCTGAGTCGGAGGCAGAGGTGGGGCCAAGGCCATCGGGGAGTGAGGTGCGGACTCCAGAGACTCCAGAGACTGACAGTAGTGAGGCAGAGGAACAGGAGTAGCCTGCTCCTAGGGCACGCATGAGAAGAGCTGCCAGAAGGCAAGAACAGCTGAAGCAAAGAGGATGACCCAGGAGTAGGGCCAAGAGATGATTGACCCCTCCCATAAGGCTTAAAAGACCAGCAACGGCATTTGGGATCTTTGCCGGAAATCAACGTTGATAGTTTTGTCTTGTTGCATTTGTTTTGTATTGGTGTCTTCTGCACTTTTGCCAAGAAAGTCCTTTGGCAGTTTGTCTAATTGGACCAAGGTTGGAGATAGGACTGAGGAATTTGTGTTGGGAGGAATTTGCCTTAATTTAGTTGAACCACACTGGGAATGAAGTAATTCTCAGCTGTTCTATTAAAGTTTGTTTTTAAACTGACTGACTTTTCTACTATCTACTTGGGCCTGGGTCACAACAACTGTGGGAAGCTACCACCTTCCCAGAAGTATGAAATATTCTGAGGGGGGGGGGAAGGCAGGATAAAATATCTCCCCTAAAAGAGAAACAAAAATCTTAAGGGAGACAGAAACTCAGAGCCACAGCTCCCTGTCCCCAAGCAGATACTAACTGAGGCCAGCTTTTAGAAATGCAGATTTGGTAATCCAGTACTCCATGTAGCAAGGTCGGACTCTGAACAAAGGTAGGGTTAGCTTTTAGCCACAATAGGAATTGCCCAACCAGCCCCTTCATCGCATCAGCCAAACTTTAACCAAACGTGAGCTTAGACAAACTCCTAGGATTTGTACATGGCCCATGGGAGTCTGACAACAGCCAATAGAATACTTGTTCTTGCACAGCAACAGGAAGCTCAAGTGCAAAGCCCAAGAGAAGGAATAAATACCCCTCTCTCCCAACTCCATATATTGTTGGTTCTGCTTCACCATTAAACCATCTTTCCAATCAGCCTCCTTGTTTCCAGTGTCTTTCTCCCGGCTTGGAACTGAACAAGATGGATATTTCTTCCAACATTAAAAAGGTAAAAAGACTAGCACATATGTGCTAGTCATTCCTGACTCTAGGGGGCGGTGCTCATCTCCATTTCAAAGCCGAAGAGCTAGCGCCGTCAGAAGACATCTCTGTGGTCATGTGGCTGGCATGACTCAACGCCAAAGGCACACGGAACGCTGTTACCTTCCCACCAAAGGTGGTCCCTATTTTTCTACTTGCATTTTTTATGTGCTTTCGAACTGCTAGGTTGGGAGAAGCTGGGACAAGTAACGGGAGTTCACCTCGTGACACGGCACTAGGGATTCAAACCGCTGAACTGCCAACCTTTCGATCAACAAGCCCTGCATCTTAGCCACTAAGCCACTGCATCCCATACTCTGCCGACATTACTAAAACATAATGTCAGGACTGCAACCTTGGAAGCCTGCCCAGGTTACAGTCTTAAAAATTTCTCCTTATTTTCAGGTTGAATCTCTCCTTGTTCCGTTTCCATCCATTATTCCTTGCCTGAACTTCAGTTGCTTCAGAAAATATTTTGACCTCCTCTGTTCTGTCCTCCTCCGCCTCCGTCCGAATGATGGCTTAATTAGCCAGCACTATCAGCTCTGGCGGCAAAAGAGCCAGCATCTGCCAAGAGCCCTCATTATCTTCCACGATGCTGGTGAGTCACAAACTTCAGCTCTAGTCAATCAGTGGATTTGCCTGTTACAAAGAGACACAGCAGCTCCCGCTGCCTTTTATATCCTGTGGGGTGTGGCTCCATGACTCAGCACTTCCTGGTCCTGCCCCACCCTTGCTTCTGTTGTTCCCTCCTCTCCTGCCTACGAAACCTACGATTCAACCAAGCCTGATTGCTGTCAACTGGGTCTGCAGGCGTGGCCTGGGGGGAGGGGGGAAAGAGTCAGGGGATGGAAGCCTCGTTATTTCTTCCACCTGGCTTGCTTCTGGCTCCTGGAGCTGAGCCAGGGAACCTGGTGCTCCCGAGGTAAGTCCTGACGGCCCTTCCCCCTCACTGTCCAAGTCACTTTCTGGCAGCAGACCCGGCCTTATGAAAGGGGCCAGTCATCTTCTGGCCTTACTTTTGCTTCAGCTGCTCTTGCCTTCTGGCAGTTCTTCTCATGCATGCACTAGGAACAGGCTCCTCCTGTTCCTCTGCCTCTCTGCTGTCCGCCTCTGGAGGCTCCGGAGTCCACACATCACTCCCAGATGGCCCTGGCCCCATCTCTGCATCCAACGCAGAACCCTCGCCCGGGCCTTCCCCTGACTCTAGGACTGGCCCATCATCCGCCCCAGCCTCCTCACTCTACTCTGCTGCCAGGTAGGCCAGAACAACTCTACACAGAGGGGGCAGTTTAAGTTCCTGGAGAGATTGCTTCCAGTTGATGGGAAAATTCTGGAATTGAAAGAGGTTTTGCCCCTTTAAGAAAAAGAAGTTTTAATTACAATAATGCCTGGTAGGCAGAAAAGGCTCTTGCATCTAATTATGATTACCTTTTTGGCCAAAGAGAAATTGCAACAAAGTCAAGTTGAAGCCAAGAGATGTAGCCCTCCAAAGAAGATCAAAATCAAAATGTGGAGACCGAACTAGCTTAGAAATCTAGTTGGTTTTCTTTTTATTTGGGCCTTTTAATCTGTTGCGCTGGTGACTTTAATTATTCCAATGGTTATATTGAATTTCAAACATCGTAAACACTCTAGAGCCCTAAAATAAAAGTGGGCAGTTATGTATTTTTTATGACAGATGGGATAGGATAAATAGGAAGTGTAGAGCCCTGTTCATCAGGCTGCAAACGTATTAAATATTCCATTTCTCATCAGGTGTATCCTTGGGCAGGTGAGAGTTATCAAAACTGGCAAGAGATTGGATGGGACATTATAATTAAACCCTTTCCTTTGTGTAGCCCAGGTGTCGGCAACCTTAAACAAAACCTCAAAGAGCCACAGAGGTCCTAACCAGAAGCCCCCTGTTCAATTCTGGAGCCGACAGGAAATCTGGTTTCCCCCACCATAGAATCTCCTCCTAGCATAGTGCCCTTTGTCCTATGCTGACCAGGAGTTCAGTTCCCCCACCATAGAGTCTCCTCCTAGCGCAGCATCTTTTTTCTTCTACCTGCCCTAACCGAAAGTCCTATCAATTGTGGAGCCAACCGGCGACAGGGAGCCGCAGCAGAGGGATGAAAGAGCCACATGCGGCTCCAGAGCTGCAGGTTGCTGACTCCTGATGTAGGCATATTGACATCACCACTGAAGAGGGAGTCGGGCTGTTCTCCAAAGCACCTGAGGGTAGAACAAGAAGCAATGGGTGGAAACTGATCAAAGAAAGAAGCAACTTAGAACTAAGGAGAAATTTCCTGACAGTTAGAACAATTAATCAGTGGAACGACTTGCCTGCAGAAGTTGTGAATACTCCAACACTGGAAATTTTTAAGAAAATGTTGGATAACCATCTGACTGAGATGGTGTAGGGTTTCCTGCCTGGGCAGGGGTTGGACTAGAAGGCCTCCAAGGTCCCTTCCAACTCTGTTGTTATATTATATTATAATAGGGACACCAGCGAGAACAAAAAAAACAAAAAAACACCCTCAAGTAGTGCAAGATGAGAAGAGATGGAGAGACCTTTCCTATAGAATCCCCAAGATTTAGATACGACTGAAAGGATAACATCATCATCACTGATGATTCTCCAACCCAGAACCGAAGAAGCTTCTCGGATGAGAAGAGAAACATGTTCAAAGTCCTGTTGCCTTTTGAAAAAGCACTTTTGGGACAACCATGACCTGGGTGACTGAGAATCTTGGTAGACATCATAATCACTCGCATCACAGGCTGATTTGAAAAAGGTGGGCTTTCATAGCAATGCTCCTGTTCTGTCCCCCTCGCCTCAGTCCGAGTGATGACTTAATTAGCCAGCAACTATCAGCTCTGGCAGCAAACTAGCAAGCGTATGCCAAGTGTCTCTGTTATCTCTCTTGATGAGTCAACCAGGAACAAACAGTACTTCAGCTCTAGGTAAGCAGTTGATTTGCTTGTTACGAAGAGGCATAGCAGCCCTTGCTGCTTTTATATCCTGTGGGGTGTGGCTCCATGACTCAACACTTCCTAGGCCTGCCCCACCCCTGCTTCTGTTGTTCCCGCCTCTCCTGCCTACGAAACCTAGAGTCCAGCCAGGCCTGATTGCCATCAGCCAGGTCTGGAAGCGTGACCTGGGGGGGGGAAGAGTCAGGGGACGGAGGCCTCGTTATCTCCTCCACCTGGCCTGCCTCTGGCTCCTGGAGCTGAGCCAGGGAAGCCGATGCTCCTGAGGTAAGTCCTGATGGCCCTTCCCCCTCACTTTCCAAGTCACTTTCTGGCAGGAGGCCCGGTTCGGGGGGCGCAGACACAACAGCTCCATCTTTCACCTTCTGGATGTTAATTTCCTCCACTGGTGATTGCTGCTCTACGTAGGGCCATTAGACATCTCGACTGTGAAGGTAATCAATACTTCCTTCCCACATTCACCAGCCAATAAATCATGGACGTTTTGATATTGCCAAAAGCTTACCAATGACATGGCATAGAATCAATAATAGCTTGATCGTCTTGGTACTTGATTATGGTCTTTTAAAAGCCATTGACGTTGGAGAACATGTCAGGGGAAACTTCCATAGATGACCAATTCAAGCGGTGAAGAAGCACAGCTGCTTTTCAATCTTGATTACCCCACTGGGCTGATTCCAGAGAACTCATGGTCCTCCTAGGTCTTAGTCAGGGATGGGATTCAGAAATTTTAGCAACCGGTTCTCTGCCTGGTTGCTGGGTGGGCGTGGCCACGATGGCCATGACCTACCTGGCCTTCTGCACCTCTGGACCACCATAGGCTTTCATCAAGCCTCCAGGAGGTGAAAACAGCCTCCCCAGGCTCTGGAGGCCCTCTGGAGGCCAGAAACAGGCCCGTTTTCTGACTTCCGGTACTTCCAGTAGGCCCATTTTTCCCCTACCCGGGCTCCGGAGGCTTTTCCCGAGCCTCTGGGAGTGAAAATGGCCTCCACCAGACTCTGGAGGCCCTCAGGAGGCCGGAAATGGGCCTGTTTCTGGACTTCTAGAACTTCCAGTAGGTCTGTTTTTTGCCCTCCCAGAGCCTCCATGCGGGCCCTGCACTTACCAGGCATCCAAAATGGGCCATGTAGAGACTCCTGGGAGGGGAGGGGTGGGGAGGGTGGGGTCAGCCAATCCTAGCAACTACCGGTTTAGTGAACCAGATTAAAATTAACATCCGGTTCGCCCTAACAGGTCCGAACCAGCTGAATCCCACCCCTGGTCTTAGCATTAAAGAACTTCTAATGAAAAGAAGAACTAGCGGTGACATGATAGCAGTGTTCCAATATCTCAGAGGCTGCCACAAAGAAAATGGAGTCAAGCTATTCTCCAAAGCACCTGAAGGCAGGACAAGAAGCAATGGAGGGAAATGAATCAAGGAGAGAAGCAACTTAGAACTAAGGAGAAATTTCCTGACAGTTAGAAAAATTAATTAGTGGAACGGCTTGCCTTCAAAAGTTGTGAGTGCTCCATCACTGGAGGCTTTTAAAAGGAGACTGGACAGTCATTTTTTGTCTGAAATGGAATTGAGTTTGCGGCTTCAGAAAGGGGTTAGACTAGAAGACCTCCAAGATCCCTTTCAACTCAGTTATTCTCTTTCTGTCTATCTTTTCTTCAGCTATCCATTATACCTTCTGAAATTAACGCAAGCAGGTTCGCTGAAAGAGAGGATTATTATAAAATATATTGCCCTTTTTTTGTGAAGATGTATTGGGGGAATACTGGAAATTTTGTAAGTTTCCAGCAAATAATACTTTTTTTTTTCTTCTTCTTCTTTTTTTTTGTGGCTAGGCAATAAAGATTTTCACATTAAGAATGGCTTACCTACAATTGGAGAATGGATTAGTAAAGTATCAAATTTAGCAGAAATGGCAAAAATTTCTGCCTACTTGAAAGACTGTACACAAGAAAAATATATTTTGGAATGGAGGAAGTGGATTGATTATATTCAAAATAAGTATCAGATTAAAAAATATCAATTAGTTTTTGAGTGAAGTTAGGAATTGCTATGTATTAGTTTAAGAAAGAAGGGAATTGATAGTGTGATGGTGTGAAATGGAATATGTTTTATGTTATATTTTAGATTATGTTTGTTAGTTACAATACCCTGTATTCTGTTCTGGGAAGTCTCGGGGGGGGGGATTTTTTAAATAATAATAATAATAAAAAAAGAATGGCTTGCAAGCAACTTCGACATTTAAGCTATGTATATTTCTAACTTTTGAGAGTCAAAATGTCATATTTCCAGCATGACATGGAAGTTTTGAGAAAATAAATGTGCATTTAAGCAAAAAAAAAACACCCACATCCTCCTGCCAGTAAACATTTGGGAGCTGCAGGAGAAGAACAAGGCAGCCTTGTACTCAAACCGTAGCAATCGCGGCCATTAAAAAATTATAAGTGGTAGGTCATAAATTTTTAGCAATTCCTGGTGTTAATTAACCTTTAAACGTTGATCACGGAGAGAAAGCAGAGAGGTTGGGGGGCACCTTTTAGTCCGAGTACGATAATGAGCACCTGAGGATTTCTTTCCTGCCTGGGTGGAGAAATGACATTTTAATTCTCAGAGGTATATAAATAGCACCGATTTAGTGGGCTTCAAAGCTTGAGCCGAGGAAGCCAGAGTTTTCCCCAACTGGATGCACACAAGGCGATCATCCCCTCCTCGTGTGTAAAAGTAATTCACAACTTTACAGGGAAGTTGAAAGAACTGATTTGTGCAATGCTTCGGGTTGTAATTGCTGTTGGAAGCAGGGGTGGGCTTCAAAAATGTTTTACAAGGGGTTCTCTGCCCAGTTGCTGGGTGGGTGTGGCCATGGTGGGCGTGGCCTAGTCAGCCTCCTGCACCAGGGCGGGGTGTGTGTGTTTTTGCCCTCCCCGGGCTCTCTGGAGGTTTTCCTCGAGCCTCTGGGAGCAGTGGTGGGTTTCGATTTTTTTTTACTACCGGTTCTGTGGCCGTGGCTTGGTGGGCGTGGCAGGGGAAGGATACTGCAAAATCTCCTTCCCCTCCCCACTCCAGGGGAAGGTTACTGCAAAATCCCCATTTCCTCCCGATCAGCTGGGACTCGGGAGGTAGAGAATAGATGGGGGGCGGGGGCGGTCAGAATTTTTACTCCCGGTTCTCCGAACTAGTCAAAATTTCTGCTACCAGTTCTCCAGAACTGGTCAGAACCTGCTGAAACCCATCTCTGTCTGGGAGGGCAAAAGTGGCCACTCCAGACTCTGTGTTGTGTCTTGCCCGCTCTCACCGCAGCCGGGGTCTGCTTATCTGCTTCCGAATGCTGAAGAATGTCCTCCCGGCCCCAGCCCTGGCTCCATGCCCAGACAGGCTGAGGAGGGGGCATCTCCCAGCCCCAGCCCTGGCTCCATGCCCAAGCAGGCTGCAGAGGAGGGAGCACCCCCCCGGCCCCAGCCCTGGCTCCATGCCCAGGCAAACGGAGCAGCTAGACCCCTCCCCCTCCTCCACAGCATGTGAGCCTGAGGAAAATTTATTTCCAACAGCTGCTGATTGGAGTGACCCTCGCATCAGAAGACTGGATAGGCGGAGGCAACAGAAGGAAGGGAGGGGCAGGCCTTAATGAGTGCTGAGTCATGGAGCCACACCTCATGGCCTATATAAAGGATCTGCTTTCTGGCAGTCTCTGAGTCAGGCAAAGTCAAACTTATCTTGCTGAAGTCACTTTCTGGTCTCCTGCCTGCTCTGAGGACTTTGCTAGGACTTCGGGGCAGAGCTGCAGAGGCAAGCCTGATTCGGATTTCCCTGACCCGACCGTCAGCGGAGGAGTGGGACACAACACTCTGGAGGCCATCTGGAGGCCAGAAACAGGCCCGTTTCCGGCCTTCCCAAACTTCCAGTAGGCCCGTTTTTTGCCCTCCCTGAACCTCCGCACACACCTCACACTTAACTGCATCCAAAATGGGCCGCATGGGGACCCCTAAATCCTACTCCTGGCTGGTCCCACCCACCCCATCCAGCCCCTCCTAGGAGTCCCCACGCAGCCTGTTTCAGATGCAGGTAAGTGCAGGGCACACACAGAGGCTCAGGGAGGGCCAAAAAAAATGGGCCTACTGGAGGTTCAGGAAGACCACAAAGGCCTTCAGAGGGCCTCTGGAGCCTGCGGAGGCCGTTTTTGCCCTCCCAGAGACTTGAGGAATGCCTCCAGAAACCGGGGAGGGCGAAATGCCACACACACACCCTGCCGCGAGATGTAGGAGGCCCACCCAGCAGCTGGGCAGAGAACTCCTTGGCAAAAAAAATTTTTTTTTCATAAATAGTTTTATTTTTACAATCATGTCAAACAACTCATCCAATGTACAGTTATATACAATTAGTCAGGCTTGCCCAGTCACCAGCCCCCCTTTTTAACACTCTTCCCTCTTCTACCTTCTTTTACTTTCCTAACCTTCCTCTCCTTCTCTTATCTACATCCTCTCCTCCCTCCATCCTCCACCTTTCTTCTCCCTCTTCTACCCCTCTTCCTTCCTCTTCTCCTCTTTCCTACCTCCTACTCTCTCTTTTCTCCCTCCCCACCATTCTAAAATGGTAACTGGGCAGACCCGACCCTACATTAATTATATTTATACATCTTCAATAATCCCTGTACATTAACCATCACTCCATCTCTACCCTCAACCCCCGATTCCCCTCCCCCTTACCCCCCACCCCCCACCCCGACTTCCCAGAACAAAATGCAGGGTATCAAAACTAACAATCATAATCCAAAATAATTCCTAAATTATAATCTCAAAATTTTTGAAACCCACCCCTGCATCAAAGCCAAAGGAGGCGATTGAAAGATGAATTCCTGACTTTGAGCTTGGATGTTTCAACGCTACATAAATAAATAAACAATTTAAATAAACATAAATCACCCCCCCCCCGAAGGATAATTGATTCAGGGGAAGCATCCGTTCCGATTCCAGCCTTCCTTTCCAGCATTGCCATCTATTTTGCAAGCATCCGTCAAATTGAAGCAACCACATCCATTATCATAAATGCATTATTCAATTATACTTATTTTCAGGAAGGGGAAGACTTTTTTTTTTTTTGGTTCTGCTTGGGTCAGAAAAATCCTAGGCGTACGTCTCGGTAAAGGTTATTTACTAGCTTTTAGCTCCAGGAAAGGATGTGGAGGTTAAAATATTATGACTTTTGTCCTGAGGTGGGTTTCACATAATTTTACCACCGGTTCGCCGCACACAGAAATGTGAGCGTGCACATGTGCCTTCCACGCATGTGCTTTGCTCGCGCTCGCGGCTTACACGCATACACGCATACACGCGGCTTAGAAATCTTGGCTAAATGGGACGGCATAACACCGAGCCAGGTGGATGGGCAAACTTGCAGGTCGCCACTACCGGTTTGCCCGAACCGGTCTGAACCAATCTGAATACCACCGCTGCTTTTGTCATGAGAGTTTGGGGACAGAGGGGAAGAAAAGCCAAAAGGCAATATGGGTAGTCCTCGACTTACAGCAGTTCATTTAGTGACTGTTATGTAACAGTTATGGGAAAAATACATTTACTCACATACTTGACGGCTCTCCACGCATGTAAATTAGGAAGTGACCCTATTGGTGGAGATCATGTATTTTAATTATAAGAATTGGTATTATACACGATCGATGTCAGTAGTATTTTAATTTTGAGTTACATAACAGAAAACTGGATTTTACCATAGATTTTATCTGTTATGTATTATTTTAATTCTTGAATTTTTAATTGTATATTTACTGAGCGTTTTTTTATTTGTTCTGGCCTATGGCTGTAATAATAAACTGAAACTGACTATTCGGAGTTACAACATCACTGAAAAAAAGGTGACTTAGGGCCACTTTTCATAGTTACGACCTTTGCAGCGTTCCCATGATCACGTGACCAAAATTCAGATGCTTGGCAACTGGTTCGTAGTTACGACGGTTGCTATGTCCCCGGGCCATGTGATCCCCTTTGGCGACCTACTGACAAGCAAAGTCAATGAGTTTCACTTAACAACCGGGTTACTAACTTATCAACCGCAATGATTCACTTAACAACCACGGCAAGGAAGGTCATAATACAGGGCAAAACCCGCCTAACAAGTATCTCACTTAACAAGAGAAAATCTGGGCTCAATTGTGGTCGTAAGTTAAGGACTGCCTATAAGGAGATAATCATACCAATGCCATGTGATTAGATTAGTGTCCTTATTTGGATGTTATCACAGTTTGCTGAAGGTATTCCTGCTTCCATTACTCTAAAGGGTAATAGAGGGTTGACACTTTAACTCAGGGGTGAAATCCAGCAGGTTCTGACAGATTCTGGAGAACCGGTAGTGGAAATTTTGAGCAGTTCGGAGAACCAGTAGCGAAAATTTTGAGTAGTTCAGAGAACCGGTAGTGAAAATTTTGAGTAGTTCAGAGAATCGGTAGCGGAAATTTTGAGTAGTTCAGAGAACCGGTAGCGGAAATTTTGAATAGTTCAGAGAACTGGCAAATACCATCTCTGGCTGGCCCCACAGTGGGGTGGGAATGGAGATTTTGCAATATCCTTCCCCTGGAACAGGGTGGGAATAGAGATTTTGCCGTAACCTTCCCCTGCCACACCCACCAAGCCACACCCACAGAACCGGCAGTAAAAAAAAATTGAATTTCACCACTGCTTTAACTTGTGCAGCATGAATTCAGTTGTGTACATTTGAAAAATACTTTTCTACTTGTAAAAATGTTTTTGTTCCAATTTTTTTTTTTTTTACAAGTATAAACTTGTAAAAATGTTTAGTTGAAGTAAGAGAAAAATTATTCCCGCCAGGCCAATCTATCCCTAGTATTGTGAAGCATTGGACAAGTGACTTCATCTGATAGCAAAGTTTCCCCTGAGTCTTCTTTAACAAGATAACGTTGCATCCAGTTTTGATCAACACCAGTAGTGGGATTCAGCCAGTTCGCACCACTTCGGGAGAATCGAATTTTACGTAAACTTAATTTTACGTAGCTTCTTTTCCAAAAACTCTACACTACTAACCAGAGCATACAAAACATTTGACAGACCTATTCTTGAATACAGCTCATCCGTCTGGAACCCATACCACATCTCTGACATAAATACTATCGAACGCGTCCAAAAATATTTTACTAGAAGAGTTCTTCGCTCCTCCGAAAACAACAAAATACCTTATACCACCAGGCTTGAAATTCTGGGTTTAGAAAACTTAGAACTCCGCCGACTCCGACATGATCTGTGTTTAACACACAGAATCATCTATTGTAATATCCTTCCTGTAAAAGACTACTTCAGCTTCAATCGCAACAATATAAGAGCAAACAATAGATTCAAACTTAATGTCAACCTCTTCAGACTTGATTGCAGAAAATATGACTTTTGTAACAAGAGTTGTTAACGCTTGGAACTCACTACCTGACTCTATAGTCTCTATTCAAAACTCCAAAATCTTCAATCAAAAACTGTCTACTATTGACCTCACCCCATTCCTAAGAGGACTATAAGGGGCGTGCATAAGAGCACAAAAGTGCCTACCGTTCCTGTCCTATTGTTCTCTTCATTATAGTATTATATGCATACTTTTACTTATACTTTTACTTATATATACTGTTTCTCTCATGATGAGTTATTTTTATGTTGATGATTGTATATACTGTTGTGACAAAAATAAATAAATAAATAAAAAAAAAAAACCCGGTTGTTAACTTTCTGAGCAGTTTGGCAAACTGGTTGTCAAAAGAAATCGTTCGGGCAGAAAACCGGTTGTTAAATTACTTGAATCCCACCACTGTGTGTATCCCACTGAAAACCACACAATACAAGTGAACGGCAGTCGCCATATAGCATTTTGTATGAACTCAGATGGTTTTCAAGTAATGTAACTTCTGTCTGCTTTTTACTCCGATTAGCCATGTTCTTGGAAATCTGATTATAGCTGGCTTGATGGAGGCACAGTTCTGTTTTCGAAATGCATAAAAGCCTGAACATGTTTTATGGTGAAGCATATCTCTGTTCTGGCCATTTTTTGTGAGAACATGTTTTGTTGCATCACACCAGCAGATCTGTTTGACTAACTCAGTGCTTCTCTGGTGTTCTGATTTTAAGATGTGTGGATTTCAACTTTCAGAATTCTCCAGCAAGCATGGCCAAAATTCTTGGTTAAATAACACCATAATGACATCGTATTCTCTCCAAGAAATATAATGAATTGAAAAATCTGCCTCAAACTATTCATTTTTTAAAGGTGCGAAGGAGTAACACATGTAGAACAAGCAATATCCATTGACAAATTTGGAAAGAACCCACGAGGGGAAGGGAAAGTGATTTGGGATATTTTTTTTAAAAAAAAAGATCCGCTGTCAAAATAGCAACTTTCACAGTGAAAATTTAGTTCAGTGGTTCTTGAATAGTATCAAATTAATCCTGCGATTTTAAACTTGCACCCCACATTGAATGCATTTAGCAAGGTGAGTGTCTTATTCATCCAGTCAAAAAGGTGACTAGCCAACCTTAGATAATTTTTGAAAGTTAGGCAGGGAACTGATTAGAATTATGAATTAGAATTAGAATTAGAATTATTAGAATTACAATTATTAGAATTAGAATTAGAATTATTAGAATTACAATTATTAGAATTAGAATTAAAATAATTAGAATTACAATTATTAGAATTAGAAAGAATTAGAGTTAGTGTTAGTTAAAGAGTTAGAATTAGAATTATTAGAATTAGAACTATTAGAATTAAAATTATTAGAATTAGAAAGAATTAGAGCTAGAGTTACAGAGCGTTAGAGAGTTACAATTATTAGAATTAGAATAATTAGAATCAGAATTAGAGTTAGATTTAATTAGAAATTAGAATTAGAAGAATTAGAATTAGAATTAATTACAATTAGAGTAAAAGTTAGAATTAGAATAGAATAGAATAGAATAGAATAGAATTTTATTGGCCAAGTGTGATTGGACACACAAGGAATTTGTCTTGGTGCATATGCTCTCAGTGTACATAAAAGAAAAGATACGTTCATCAAGGTACAACATTTACAACACAATTGATGATCAATATATCAATATAAATCATAAGGATTGCCAGCAACAAGTTATAGTCATACAGTCATAAGTGGAAAGAGATTGGTGATGGGAACTATGAAACGATTAATAGTAGTGCAGATTCAGTAAATAGTCTGACAGTGTTGAGGGAATTATTTGTTTAGCAGAGTGATGGCCTTCGGGAAAAAACTGTTCTTGTGTCTAGTTGTTCTGGTGTGCAGTGCTCTATAGCGTCGTTTTGAGGGTAGGAGTTGAAACAGTTTATGTCCAGGATGCGAGGGATCTGCAAATATTTTCACGGCCCTCTTCTTGATTCGTGCAGTATACAGGTCCTCAATGGAAGGCAAGTTGGTAGCAATTATTTTTCTGCAGTTCTAATTATCCTCTGAAGTCTGTGTTTTTCTTGTTGGGTTGCAGAACCGAACCAGACAGTTATAGAGGTGCAAATGACAGACTCAATAATTCCTCTGTAGAATTGGATCAGCAGCTCCTTGGGCAGTTTGAGCTTACTGAGTTGGCGCAGAAAGAACATTCTTTGTTGTCCTTTTTTAATGATGTTTTTGATGTTAGCTGTCCATTTGAGATCTTGCGATATGATAGAACCCAGAAATTTGAAGGTTTCTACTGTTGATACTGTGTTGTCAAGTATTGTGAGAGGTGGAAGTATGGAAGGGTTTTTCCTAAAGTCTACCACCATTTCTACGGTTTTGAGTGTGTTCAGTTCCAGATTGTTTTGGTTGCACCACAAGGCTAGTCGTTCGACCTCTCGTCTATATGCGGATTCGTCATTGTCTCGAATGAGACCAATCACTGTTGTGTCATCTGCGAACTTCAGTAGCTTAACAAATGGATCATTGGAGATGCAGTCATTGGTATACAGAGAGAAGAGAAGTGGGGAGAGCACACAGCCTTGGGGCGCCCCTGTGCTAATTGTACAGGTATTCGATGTGATCTTGCTTAGCTTTACCTGCTGCTTCCTGTTTGTTAAAGAATTATTAGAATTAAAATTATTAGAATTAGAAAGAATTAGAGCTAGAGTTACAGAGCGTTAGAGAGTTACAATTATTAGAATTAGAATAATTAGAATCAGAGTTAGAGTTAGTTAGAAATTAGAATTAGAAGAATTAGAATTAGAATTAATTAATTAAAGTTAGAATTAGAATTATTAACATTAGAAAGAATTAGAGTTAGCGTTAGAGTAAGAGTTAGAATTAGAATAATTAGAATTAAAATAATTAAAATTAGAATATTTAGAATTAGAATGATAGAGAATTAGAATAATTAGAATAGTTACAGAGAATTAAAAAGAAATAGAGTTAGAGTTAGAATTATTAGAATTAGAATAATTAGAATTAGAATGTCTTTGGTGCCACCAAGTTCAGAGAACACGGCTGTGTTTATGACATTTGGAGGGTCCCAGGGTCACCCCCATTGCAACCTACCGACAAGCAAAATCAATGGAGAAGCCACAGTTCAACCCTGAGCTGCAAACATTCTCTTCTATCAGAATCGATATTTAGATCGCAAAACTCAGAGCTGTGTATTAGATTGGAAAGTCATTTACAAAGAAATCAACCACAAATAACTTCCATAGTGTTTCCAGGAAAACCGAAAGGATCTGTCCATGTCATTATAGGGTCAAACCAGGGGTGAAATCCAGCAGGTTCGGACAGGTTCTGGAGAACCGGTAGAGGAAATTTTGAGTAGTTCGGAGAACCGGCAAATACCACCTCTAGATGGCCCAAGAGTGGAATGGAGATTTTGTAATATCCTTCCCCCAGGAGTGGGGTGGGAATGGGGATTTTGCAGTATCCTTCCCCTGCCACGCCCACCAAGCCACACCACGCCCACCAAGCCATGCCCACAGACCCAATAGTAAAAAAAAATTGGATTTCACCAGTGCCCCAAACAATACACAAACCCAAAATTTATACAGTTATGATTACAGAAGTTAACACCCTAAGAATCATTGTTGGTTCTTAACACGTTTCCTTTGATTGTTGTTTTTTTCCTATTTTATCCCTCCTTCCTCATACATTGCATGTTGATGTTAATAAGTTTTCTTATCAAAAGGGATGTGCAATTTACTATTATAATAAATGAGGGGTTACCGAAGTTTATATATCTACATGCCTTAGCTAGCATCCTTGTAGTCTAATATGTCTTGCTAACCTGTAACTTTTCTGTTGCTAGGCAGTAATGTCCTGCCATTTTTTTACTGGTCTTTGCAGCTGCAACTTTCTGCCTCAGTAATTCCTTTAACAAATGTTCCTAATTTCCTAGGGTTTCCAGCTTTAGCAAGGGGTGGGACTGGAGGACCTCCAAGGTTCCCTTCTTAACCATTCCTGTTCTGACCTAGCTCCCCAAACACGACACACCCTCTGCTGTGAATTCAAATGATCCCTTTATTAGGAATGCCGGCAGCCCCAACAAAAAGTTTCTCTTGCAAGTTAACAAGTCCGTCCAGCTGGAAGATAAATAGTTGTCTGTCACACCTATTCATTTCAGCCTGCCGGCCTTTTATCCCCAGAACTAGGGTGGGGTTTCGCTAGCAACAGTGGTTCTTCCATTCCAGGGACCAGCCCATAGATTTCCACTGTTCTCCTCTCCTCTGCCTTCTGTGCATCTGTACGTCAGGCACTATACCCAGCTGCTCCTCCTCTTCCTCATCAGCCACCTCCAGACCCGGGTGCTGTTGACTCTGAGGGCTGACAGACGGCCCAGGCTCTGCCTCTATCTATCTCTCTCTGCCACCTCCATTCCTTCTTCCCCCTCGGAGCTTGTTGTGCCTCGTCCTCCTCAGCCGGGCCTCTCCCATCTCCTCCCGGGCCTGTTATCAGACTCCGAGTCTGATAATGAAGATGAATGGCCTGTCATGCCTCCAGCCCCCGGCCCTGGCCCCATGCCCGGAGAGGAGTCAAGGAGTGAAAACAGAAACCCAATACAGCTCACTCATACAGTGTGTGTTTCTTCGACGCAGGCTTCAGAGCAGGAAGTCAGCCAAGTGGTGCAATTACCCGGACCTGCTCCCTCTGACCCCTCCCTTTCCCAAATGCCGACAGTAGAGACAGCTGAAGACAATTCAAAGTGGGAGGATCCTCACTTCCGGAGATCTGAGAGGCGACGCCAGCAGAAGGAAGTGTGAGGCAGGCCTGGATAAATGCTGTCATGGAGCCACACCCCACAGCCTATATAAAGGACCTGCTTGTGGCATTCCAACCTTGAGTCAAGCAAAGTCTCATCTAGTTTGCTGAAGTCACAACTTGGACTCCTGCCTGCCCTGAGAAACCTGGAAGGAATTTGGCAAAGCTGCAGAGGCTTCGTTGCCACGCTTGATACAGACTTCCTAGACCTGGTCATCGGAGGGGGAGGGGGACACGACAGAGCTCCCAGGCTGCCCTGATGCTGACCCCGACTCCCACACCTCCTCCTCCTCCTCCTCCTATGATTCAGTTGCTAGGGGGCTGGTGGCTGACAGGGCACAACAGTTCCGTTATCCACATCCCAATGCAGAAGATCCTTAAAACTAACACAAACTGAAACTTGAGAGCAATTTCTCTCTGTACAAAATAACTAAAAGGCAGATTTGGCCTTAGTGATTCATCTCTGCTTCTTTTCCCAATGGGAATATGAGGTTCGAAAAAGACTTTCAAGTGTGTATTTTAAAGTCAACCCATTTGAAGTGCCTCAATAGTCAGTTTAGGGAGTTTAAGGCGGGAAAGAGAGATGGGGGGGAAAGGTTCATTTATAGCTTACAATAAGTTTGCGTTTGCCATTGCAGATTCTTTAGATTCACCCTGCCAATGTATCAGCCGGATATCTTAAGGATTGGACAATACATTTTTTGAAATTTCTCCCCTTTAAGGTGAAGGCACAAAAGACAAGAGAAGGCTCGCAGAGCAAAACCCTTGTCTAGCAGAGAGCTAATAAAGCCATTTGCAGAATCAACGCCGAAACTATCCTGCAGAAATAGAACCATTGGAAAACTTCTTTGAAAAGAATAGGCTGCTACGATCGCATCGCTTTGATTATCGCTGGCATTTAACGCCTGATAAATAAATGGGAGTGCAAAAGAGAGTGCAAAAGTTGGCTTGGAACTCACACATTAAGAAAACTTAAGATCATGGCTCCTGGCCCTCTCAATTCCTGGAAATAGATGGGCAAGAAATGGAGGTAGTGACAGATTTTATTTTCCTGGGCTCCAAGATCACCGCATATATGGACTACAGCCAAGAAATTAAAAGATGCTTCGCTAGCAGCGGTGGCTCTTCCATCCCAAGCACCAGCCCATAGGTTTCCACTGCTCTCCTCTCCTCTGCCTTCTGCGCATCTGCACGTCAGACCCTGGACCCAGCTGTTCCTGCTCTTCCTCATCAGCCACCTCCAGACCTGGGGGCTGTTGACTCTCCATCTGAGGGCTGATGGATGGCCCAGGTTCTGCCTCAGTTTCTCTCTCTGACAGCTCCATTCCCTCTTCCCACTCAGAGTTCTCAGGTTGCCTTGATGATGACTCTGACTCCCACACCACCTCCTGCTCTGATTCAGCTGCCGGAGGGGCTGGAGGCCAACAGTCCACAACACTTTCATGCCTAAAGAGGAACTAGAACTCTCAGTCTCCTCGTGATTGATCCAAAGTCACCCAGTCAGCTGTGGCAAGGCTAGAACTCACAAGTCTCCTGGTGATCGTCCCAAAGTCACCCAGCTGGCTTTCATGCCTAAAGTGGAACTAGAACTCTCAGTCTCCTGGTGATTGATCCAAAGTCACCCAGTCAGCTGAGGCAGGACTAGAACTCACAAGTCTCCTGTTGATCATCCCAAAGTCACCCAGCTGGCTTTCATGCCTAAAATGGAACTAGAACTCTCAGTCTCCTGGTGATTGATCCAAAGTCACCCAGTCAGCTGAGGCAGGACTAGAACTCACAAGTCTCCTGTTGATCATCCCAAAGTTACCCAGCTGGCTTTCATGCCTAAAGTGGAACTAGAACTCTCAGTCTCTTCCTGATTGATCCAAAGTCACCCAGTCAGCTGAGGCAGGGCTAGAACTCACAAGTCTCCTGGTGATCATCCCAAAGTCACCCAGCTGGCTAATGCGGGACTAGAACTTACAAGATTCCTAGTAATTGGTTCAAACATAACATAAGACTTTTGTGACTTAATACATCCCATATGGGGAATTACAAGAGGGCTGGAAAAGAATTGATGTAGTTCCCATATTCAAAAAAGGGGGAAAAATCGATCCAGGATATTACAAACCTATCAGCCTGACCTCAATAACTGAGAAGATTCTGGAAAAGATAATCAAGCAACGAATATGTGAACAACTAGAGGCAAACAAAATCATAACCAAAAGCCAATATTAATTTATCAACTTTCATGGCTAAAGCAGAACTAGAACTCACATTCAAGTGGCTGGGAGTTGAAAGGATCATACTCAATAAGTTGACAGGACAGGCCTGAGAAGCAATTCTATACTTTTCTCTCCTTTTACAGTCCCCCAAAATATGTGTGGTAACCACTGCTGGCTATATATATTTTTTCTGCAAGGAAATTCTTCCTGGAAACGATGGGTGAACCATTCTACAGTCTGATTTCAAAAGCATTATTTTGTATCAATTCCCACCCAACCCCAGGATCCCGATAATTAAAAAATAACCTCTAATTTTAATGAGATGTTTAGTCTCGCCTCTAATTTGGCCCTCAGCAAGTGGGGAATGATGCATGGTTTGGGGGTTTTAAAGGATTCTGAACAGAAAATTAATTTAGCGGTAGAATTACAGGCACCAGACATAATTTACACAGTTATCCAGTTGAGGTGAGACTAAAATACTCAGCATGTCCTTACTAACTCGGCTGTTCATTGCTATATAGTCTCTGCATGGAATTGTGGGAAGCCACACAGCCCTCCTAGAAGAATGAAATATTTTGAGAAATATTAGAAAGGCAGAATATTATATTTCCCCATAGGGAGAAATGGAGAAACGTGTTTTTCTAGAGGCAGAAAGCAAACCCCACTTTTTTCTTAATAGCCCACAGCAGATGTCAGCACTTAAGAGATAAAGAGCTTATTGAACGAAGCCAAGTATCTAGGTAGCTTATGGTGGTTACTACACGGCCCCATGGGAATCTGACAACAGTCAATAGAATATATGTTCTTGCACAGGAACAGGAAGCTCAAGCACAAAACTCAAAGAAGGTATAAAAACTCTCCACTCTCGACTCCATTATCTTAGCTTCCCAGAACCCATATGTGGTTCTGCTTCACCATTAAATAAAGTGACCAGATTTCAGCGATGGCAAAGCGGGACACCATTGACTGGGGGGGGGGGCTGCTGAGTCTTGCCACCTGCCTGAAGGAGGAGGAGCGGCTGCTGCTTCTCCGCTCTTCCTGGAAGGCTCGGCTCTCCTCTCGGCTCTTCCAGGCAGGCTCGGCTCTCCTCAGCTCTCCTCTCCGGTCTTCTCTTCCTCTTGGGTGAAGTCAAGCGGTGTCTCTCCTCCCTCTCGCGCCCCCTTCTCCGCCACTCCCCCTTCTCCGCCTCCTCCTCTTGCATTGCCACCTCCCATTTTCAGAATGGGAGTGAAACAAAAAAAATCGGGACTTTTTGGAATTGCCGCGGGACGCGGGACAAATTATTAAAAAGCGGGACTGTCCCGCCAAAAGCAATACGTCTGGTCACTATACCATTAAACCATCTTTCCAATCTGCCTCCATGTTTCCAGTGTCTTTCTCCCAGAACTGAACCAAATGGATATTTCTTCCCACAGAGCCATTTTTGGGGAAGTTATTTTGTTGTTGTTGTTGTTGTTGTTGTTGTTGTTGGCATGTTGTTGGGGTTCCCAACACTTTGAGAGAGCCCCTTTGCACCCAAACGCGCCCAAATGTTCACAACAATCTATTTTTCAAGGAGAAAATATGGATTAGCAAGGCTTCAGTCTTAGCTCTGCCATGATAAAACAAGCATTTGCATACTCGAATTCCTAGCGCCTTCTCCTTAAATCAAAAACGAAGCATCCACCGGGCCAGCGGATAAATTAACCTTTGTGTTTTAAAATCATCGCATGTGGCGCATGGCTTTTGAGACAGGTTTCATATTAATGGCTCCCCGGCCTTCTCTCTCGTTGTTGTTGCTGTTGTTTACTGAGAGACACACGAGCCATCATTCTAGGAACTTCCCAATTAATATTAATTTGAGCTTGCTTTCCTGCTTTTAATCCCAGCCGGAATAATCAGTAAGAAATGAAATCTATCCTGCATTCTGTTTTCAAAACCTATACAGGAGGAGGGTTAACCTGTCTATTCATCTATTACTTTCTCCCCTGCTGAGACCACCTAGGGTTGTGTGAGTTAATCTTGGAACCAGGTTCAAAGCAGAGGATCTATGAAATTTTCATCACAAGCCAATTTTCGTAGTTGGTTGTTCTTAGGAAGTTTTGTAATTTAGTTCTAACGAAAAGTAAACGGAGACCCACAGCTAGCTTGGAATGGCGCTAAGCCGCTGAGATGCTATTAACCATTCTTTGGGAGCTCTCCCCTAAATTACTGAAAATTTAAAGGTAAAGGTTCCCCACGTATATATGTGCTAGTCGTTCCTGACTCTAGGGGGCGGTGCTCATGCAAAAAATAAAACAATATACAGTTTCTGTACAGTAGAGGCCAAAATTGTGGAAAAGTCTAAAACTAGCTAATAACACCACTTTTTTTGGGGGGGGGGAGTAGTGCCATAAAATTATATAGCAACGGAAAGATAATTTAATCAGGAATGTAATGCAATAACTTTTATGAAGAATTTGCTATGAGAATAGCAGTTACAGTATAAAGAAGAAAAGTGAAACACGTAGAAAATATATATACAAAAATTATTACTACAGAAAAAAAGAGATATACAAAAATGATCACCATGTCAGTGAATACTTAGCTGGGTAACCTTTAGCATGAATTACGGCCTTACAACATCTTCCCATGGAGTGAACCAAGTCTTTGAGTTCTGCAGCTGTCATCATGTGAAACCAAGATTGAAGGATGGCTTCTATTAACTGGGTTTTATTGCTAGGTCGCTTCTGACTAAGAAGTTTCTTCAGTCGGCTCCATAGATTTTCAATTGGGTGAAGGTCTGGGCTATTCCCAGGCCATTCCAGCAGTGGAATAGGATCATCTTGAAACTCCGAAAGAAAGAAAGAAAGAAAGAAAGAAAGAAAGAAAGAAAGAAAGAAAGAAAGAAAGAAAGAAAGAGGTGTTATTAGCCATCAAACCTCAAAAATACATTTTTCCCAAAAGGTTTCCACATATAAATATACAATATTTATGTCCTGGGTTTGAAATAGTTTTAATAGAATAATTCGTTTTGATACAGAAAACGGATGTTTCACTTATAAGTTCCCCCCCCCCCCAATTTATGAGTACCACTTAACGAAAAGAGTACCACTTAATTTCTAGAATATATACAGTAGTGGCCACAAAATATTGTATATTCCTTTCAATTTCTGTTGCAGTGGTGAACTAGAATCCAATGTCTTGCATTCTTGTTGTACGAATGTGGAACTCTTTGGAACTCTTCCCACCATTCTCCAAGCAACCCACTTGTCACTCTAAGCAGCCCCCGCCAAACTCAAAACCGAAGAGTGTGTGAAATTTTTTTACCCTTTCGGATACTTGGAGATAGAACATTTTGCACAGCCCATTCTTGAATGAACATAAGGTGGAATTTCTGCTGCAGAAGCTGGGAATGTGAAGCTGTTAATGTGGGCATAAGATTCTTGGTACCAGTTATACCCATGGCTGGGATTCTTTGGCAAGGGGCCTAGACTGAGGAAGGATGCTTGAGATCTAAGAAAATGAAATTCAGTGTACATAAAACCAAGGTCTGATACTTAGAGGAGGAAAACCACCTGAATATGTACAGAACTATACACACATTTATTTCATTATTATTATATTTTATTTTATTTGTCAACAAATACAAGAAAACAAGTAACAGAGTAAACACAGACATGGACACATGAAAAATATTTGGCACCAAAAAGAAAAGGATTTTAATAGGCAAAACATAGCCATAAAAGCCAAGCCAAGAAAATAAAAGACGCTTGCTCCTGGAGAGGAAAGCTATGGCCAATCTAGACAGCGTACTAAAAAGCAGAGACATCACCCTGCCAACAAAAGTGTGTATAGTCAAGGCGATGGTTTTCCCAGTTGCAATGTATGGCTGTGAAAGTTGGACCATAAGGAAGGCTGAGCGCCAAAGAATCGAGGCCCTTGAACTCTGGTGCTGGAGAAGACTCCTGCGAGTCCCTTGGACTGCAAGGCGATCCAACCAGTCGGTCCTAGAGGAGATCAACCCTGACTGCTCTTTAGAAGGCCAGATCCTGAAGAGGAAACTCAAATACTTTGGGCACCTAATGAGAAGGAAGGATTCACTGGAGAAGAGCCTAATGCTGGGAAAGATGGAGGGCAAAAGAAGAAAGGGACGATAGAGAACAAGGTGGCTGGATGGAGTCACTGAAGCAGTAGGCATAAGCTTAAATGGACTCCAAAGGATGGTAGAGGACAGGAAGGCCTGGAGGAACGTGGTCCATGGGGTCGCGATGGGTCGGACACAACTTCGCAACTAACAACAACAACAAGCCATAAACATGTAGAATGATTACATATAAATGGGGACAGTAGGACAGAGACGGTAGGCACGCTGGTGCGCTTATGCACGCCCCCTTAGGGACTGCTTAAGAAACATGAAAGGTCCACAGTAGACAGTTTAAGGTAAAAGGTATGGGGATTAGCAAGACTAACAACAGGATCAGGTAGAGTGTTCCAGATGTTTACTACTCTATTGCAGAAGTCATATTTCCTACAATTAAGATTAGAGTGATTTACTTTGAGTTTGAATCTATTGATGGCCCTTGTGTTATAAAGGTTGAAATTAAAGTACTCATTTAGAGGTAGAATGTTTTGGGAAATAATTTTATGAACTAAGCATCAATCGGAACGTAGATGACGTAGTTCGAGGCTTTCTAGACCAAAGATTTCAAGCCTGGTGGTATAGGGAATTTTATTTCGAGCAGAAGATTTGAGTACTCTCCTAGTAAAATATCTCTGGACCCTCTCTAATGTAAGACTGTAATGTACATAATGTAATGTAAGGTAAAGGTTCCCGACTCTAGGGGGTGCTGCTCATCTCCGTTTCAAAACCAAAGAGCCAGCGCTGTCCAAAGACGTCTCCGTGCTCATATGGCCGGCATGACTCAACACCAAAGGTGCACGGAACGCTGTTTACCTTCCCACCAAAGGTGGTCCCTATTTTTCTACTTGCATTTTTTATGTGCTTTCGAACTACTAGGTTGGCAAAAGCTGGGACAAGTCATGGGAGCTCACCCCGTTACGCGGCGCTAGGGATTCGAACCGCTGAACTGCTGACCTTTCGATCGACAAGCTCAGCGTCTTAGCCCCTGAGCCACCGCGTCCCTCTCATTCTGCCAATTGCCAAGAGTTCGATTCTCTTCACCTCAAGGTTGACTCAGCTTTTCCATCCTTCCGAGGTGGGTAAAATGAGGACCAAGATTGCTGGGGGGGGGGGCAAGAGGCTGACTCTGTAAACCGCTTAGAGACGGCTGTAAAAGCACCGTGAAGCGGCATATAAGTCTAAGGGCTACGGCTATGGCTATCCTAGAGATCTAATCACGGTTGTTAAGAAAATATCCTAGATATTTGGAATGAAGCGTTCTCTATTTACAGACAGATTTATTGACAAGGGGATGCCACAGCGGCTGGGTTTGATAGTGCTACTGTCCATCATGTCTCCAACCCTCTCCATCCGCTCCTGGGTTTTCTATCCCCTGGCAACGCTGTGCCTTGACAACCGATATTGCTAGAAGTCAGATGGCAAGTGCTGTGTTCCATCTTTGTTGAGAAGACAGGGATCAATTATTGATGAACCTTAATGGGTTGCTAATCCAACGAAACTAAGTAGCTAATTGTGTTCATTGTAGAAGGATTTCTTCTTTGGGGAACATCAAAGCAGTTTGAAATGAACGACACCGGATCCGCCTTCTTTGTCTCTTTGTTTGTAGGGTCACCTCACCCGTTTCAGATCCAAGTGACCTTTCCTTAGCGATTACAGACATTAGATTCCCTTCCCTCCCTTTTTCGTTCCGCCCTCTGACTCCCACGCGGAAAAGAAAATAAACTTTATTTTACAAGTATCAATTTCGATAACGATTGATTTGAAAATAAAGAGTTTAATTGAGAGGGGGTAATGAGAAAGGAGGGAAAAAAGAGAGAAGTTGATAAATGCTTAGAATTCGGGGCGAAGGGTAAGATTAGATATATCAACAGAAATAAAGGAAAGAAAACAAAAATGGGAGAGAAAAGGAATATATATATATATATATATTAATGTAAACATACAAAATGTGTTGAAAGAGAACTAAAAGTTGTATAAATCTGAAACCTGGCCAATATTCTATTCAGAAAAAGATGTAATAATATTTCAATAATACAAAAGCAACCAATAGATTTAAACTTAATGTCAACCGCTTTAATCTAGATTGCAGACAATATGACTTCTGTAACAGAATCATCAGTGCTTGGAATACTTTACCTGACTCTGTGGTCTCGTCCCATAATCCTAAAATCTTTAACCAAAAACTTCCTAATATTGACCTCACCCCGTTCCTAAGAGGACCGTAAGGGCCGTGCATAAGAGCACAAATGTGCCTACCGTTCCTGTCCTATTGTTTTTCTTTTTTCTTCTTCTTCTTATATATATATATATATATATATATGTATAAGCATATATATATATATATATATATATATATATATATATATATATATATATATGCTTATACCTCCTAATATTTCCTCATATATATGTTTATATACTATATAATCTTTTTGTGTGATGCTTATATATATTGTTGTGACTAAATAAATAAATAAATAAATAAATAAATAAATAAATAAATAAATAAATAAAAAAAATGTATGGTATGTTTGTGTGCAGGTTAAAAAAAAATAAAAAACTTTTTACAAAAAAAGAAAAGAAAAGAAACTTTGAGTTCATTTCGGTTTTACCTCACCAGCCCGTTCTTCCCATTTTTGATTTGGAATCCTGGCTCAGAAACTACCACTTTGGGTTGTCAGTGGAAAAAATAGGTGATAATGTTTTATTTACTGTCTCTGTAGAGATTCTCTGTCATTTGGGTCATGGTTATCCCAAAGGTTTTTGTTTCTTTTCTGGAAGCCACTGGACTTCCTTGTTTTTTTTTCTTTTGAAGACGTTTATTATTATTATTATTATTATTATTATTATTATTATTATTATTATTATTATTATTATTATTATTATTATTATTATTACTATTATTACTATTATTACTATTACTATTATTACTATTATTACTATTATTATTATTATTATTATTATTATTATTATTATTATTATTATTATTATTATTATTATTATTATTATACACAAAATGACAGTATACACAGCAAACGAGATAACTATGCTCGATTTCGTATCACAGATCACTAGTCGAACACTTCCGAAGCATTTAGGACTGCGTCATGTATCGGCGAATTATGTGAGTAGATCCCAGTAAGGTGGCCTTCTGCAGCTGACCAATGGTGATCTTATCAGTGCCAATTGCTTTTAAGTGCTTGCCTAGGTCTTTAGGCACAGCTCCCAGTGTGCCGAGTACCACTGGAACCACCTGCACTGGTTTATGCCAGAGTCTCTGCAATTCGATTCTCAAATCTTGATATCTGGTGACTTTTTCAAGTTGTTGCCCATCGATTCTGCAGTCACCAGGTACAGCAATGTCGACTATCCACACTTTTTTCTTTTCCACAATCGTGATATCTGGAGTATGGTGTTCCAAAACTTTATCAGTCTGTATTCGGAAATCCCACAGTAGTTTTGCATGGTCATTTTCAATCACTTTTTCAGGCTTATGATCCCACCAGTTCTTTGCTACAAGCAGATGGCAGTTGTGACACAAGTTCCAGTGGACCATCTGAGCGACTGTGTTGTGACGTTGTTTGTAGTCGGTCTGAGCTATTGTCTTACAACAGCTCAGTATGTGATCAATGGTTTCATCCGTTTCTTTGCAGAGTCTGCATTTGGGATCATCAGCAGATTTTTCTATTCCGGCTTTGATTACATTTGTTCTAATGGCTTGTTCTTGGGCCGCAAGAATTAGGCCTTCTGTTTCTTTCTTCAATGTTCCGTTGGTCAGCCGTAACCAGGTCTTTTCCTTATCTACTTTTCCTTGGATCTTTTCAAGGAACTGTCCATGCAGTGCTTTGTTATACCAGCTGTCAGCTCGAGCTTGCATCGCTGTTTTCCTATATTGATACTTGGTTTGCCATACTTTTAGCAGCTTCCTCTTGTTGACCTCCATCAAAGCTGGTTCAACACTGTCTTTCACATAATTTTTTGAAGACGTTTATTACTATTATTATTATTATTATTATTATTATTATTATTATTATTATTATTATTTTAATTTGCATTTATATCCCGCCCTTCTCCGAAGACTCGGGGCGGCTTACACTATGTTAGCAATAGTCTTCATCCTATTTGTATATTTATATACAAAGTCAACTTATTGCCCTCAACAATCTGGGTCCTCATTTAACCTACCTTATAAAGGATGGAAGGCTGAGTCAACCTTGGGCCTGGTGGGATTAGAACCTGCAGTAATTGCAGGCAGCTGCTGTTAATAACAGACTGCATTAGCAGTCTGAGCCACAGAGGCCCCCTTATTATTATTATTAGCATTAATACAAGGGCAGTTCCAGTGATACGCTACTCAGCTGGAATCATCAACTGGACTTCGGATGAACTAGAAAACTTGGACCGGAAAACGCACAAACCTTTGAATATGTACCACGCTTTACATCCACAAAGTGACATCGACAGGTTGTACCTGCCAAGAAAAATAGGGGGCAGAGGACTATTGCAAATCCATCAAACTGTGGAAGAAGAAAAACGAAGTTTGAATGATTACGTGAACCAAAGTACAGAAAAATTGCTGCAGGCTGTGAAAGCGGAGAACATTATAAAAACAACAGAAACAAAGGCAGAATATAAGGAAAAACAGCCGGATGACAGATTAAATAGATGGAAAAACCAAAGCTTTGCATGGACAGCACTTGAAGAACATTGAAGGAAAATGTGATGACAACTTGACAGGGGCATGGCTTAAGATGGGAACCATCAAGAAAGAAAAGGAAGGTTTAATCTCACTGCTCAAGGACAAGCTCTACAAACTAATGCCATGAAAGCAAAGATACAAAAATCCACCCACAATCCAAACTGCCGACTTTGCAGCAACAAAATCGAAACTGTTTCACATTTAATATGTGAATGCAGCAAAATCACACAAACTGATTACAAAGCTAGACACGACCGAGTTGCTAAATTAATCCACTGGTCATTATGTAAAAAATACGACTTGCCTGTATCTAAAAAGTCATGGGAACAAGTTACAGAAAATGAGAAGGTGAAGATCTTGTGGGACTTTTGAATACAGACGGATCATCATTTGGAACACAACACACCAGATATCACAGTTGTGGAAAACCAAAACATACAATTTATTGACATCGCGGTACCAGGAGATGCCAGAGTCGAAGAAAAAGAACTGGAAAAAATCATGAAATATCGCAACCTGGCCATCGAAACTACATGGCTATGGATGAAACATGTAACAGTGATACCCATTGTCATCGGGGCACTTGGTACCATGTCCAAGAATTTTATAAGATACATCAACAAATTGCAGCTTCCTGCAATAACACCAGCAGAACTGCAAAAAACTGCACTACTTGGAACATCATATATCTTAAGAAGGTACTTGGTTGATACCTTTGGGCCTGGGTCACAACAACAGGAAGGGCATCCAGCCAGTAAACACTCTGCTAGCTCCATTCCATTGCCCAGATTCCATCCCACAAAGGATTATGGGGTCATTGATGATGATGTTTGGTGCATCACAACTGACAAACTTTCCTCTCTGCAGTGCAGAATAATTAATAGAGCCTCTATCTGGTTGAAAGATATCCAGAGTGAGATAAACTCTCTTTCAAATTGAACTCAACACCAGATGGCTTCAGGGACAACTGAAGATAATTCTTGGCAGCAATAGAGAAATAGCTTGCCATGGACTTCTTCTTGAATATATCATTCATTCCTAGTCTGGACCTACAAATTTAGGACATCTGGTGGTCTCCTATCTAACTACTGGTCATATCTGTCCCTTCTTAACCTCTGAGCCCAGAAGAAGTCAGCCAGATGATACTATCTGTCAAGCCAACCCAAAACTATAGTCACCCCCAGAATGAAATAGCTACTATCTCCTTTGTGGATTTGTGCGCTCCGTAAAGCGGAAAAATAACATTCTCTGCAGAGGTGGTATTCAGGCGGTTCAGACCGGTTCGGGTAAACCGGTAGTGGCGACCTGCAAATGGGTGCAATCCAATCCTATATTGCTGTGGTTTTGACACTACACGCATGTGTAGACAGCACATGCAAGTGAATTGCCGAGTTGTTCGATGTTGCTTGCATGCGCGGACAATGCGAGCAAAGCAAGCATGCATGTGCACTCACATTTCCAGTGCCGGGCGAACCGGTGATGACCGAATGGGAAGCTCACCTCTGATTCTCTGATTTTGGTTCTTGTTCTGACTGGCTTTTCCTGAGATCTACAGTGAAAATGTTCCGAAATGTGTGTTCTTTCAATTCCATTAACCATATAATAGAGTTTGAAGGGATGTGCTCAACAAACACGTATTGATCAAAGTGGCTTCTGCTAACATGGTTGTGTCTGTTAATTCCCCTTTTCACTACATTCAAGTGATTTAGTCTGACATCCAGCGATATTTCTGCTGGTGTTTACCGCTTTGTGAAAGGAACAATAATCTCGTGGTCTTTTTTTTTTCCCCTTCACTTCAGGGTTTTTTTTCTTCTTTTTACAGTTTTTTATTAGCTTGTAATATAAAATACAAAACTACAAAAGCAAATAGTAGGAAACCAAAAGGAGGGTGTTCTGTTTCCCTTCCCCCAATACTCCCGGCAAAGAGTCTGTCAGAGGCCTTCCTTTTTTCCTTTTATTTACATAGATACATGTCCTGGCCACGTCTACCCACGGGCCTGCCAAGTTTCTGGAGATAACGAGGAAATTATAGATAAGGCCAGAATTACTCACGAATATATTCTTCCCTCCATTAAAACAGTTAGCTCGCGCCAATTCATTAGCTCGCGCCAACTCATTACTTTGTCCAAGACAAAAAACCAGGAAGTCCCGCCTCCTATTTATAGTCTCTGCAGATGTCACTGCATGACAATTATGACTTGGCTTTGTCCCAACTCTTCCGCTGCTGCGCACGCCGATCAAGCCTTCGTAATCTTGCGTCCCTCCAAAACTGTTCTTGGGGCATTGCCAAATCAGAAGAAGGCCCGGGAGAATCAGGCCTTGCCGGCCCCTCCCTTTGAGTGGGTGCCAGGGAGGGAGAGGGCTCAAGAGAAGCAGGGCTTGCCAGGTCTTCTCCCTCATTTTCTGAATCATCCGAGTCCAGGAGTCTGGGTCCAGGAACCTGGGTCACAACAGAGGGAAAGGAGAAGAGGGGAGTGTAGAAAAGAAGGGAAAAAGAAAAAAGACTTTCAACTCCATCTGATGCAATAGAATAAGACAGTAAAATCAAACCTCAACTTCTTACTTTTCCATCACAGGATAAAACTAGGAGTGCTGCGGTGGCCTAGAAGTGGAACTCTTGCCTCACAATCAAGAGACTGTGAGTTCGATCCTAGGTAGCGGCAGATATTTCTCTCTCTTGGCACAATTTTTTTTTTTATTTGCATTTATATCCCGCCCTTCTCCGAAGACTCAGGGCAGCTTACACTATGTCAAGCAATAGTCTTCATCCGTTTGTATATTATATACAAAGTCAACTTATTGCCCCCAACAATCTGGGTCCTCATTTTACCTACCTTATAAAGGATGGAAGGCTGAGTCATTATCTGCTGCGAACTCTGCACTGGTAACAGGAAGGGCATCCGGCCAGTAAACCAGTGGTGAAATCCAATTTTTTTTTTACTACCGGTTCTGTAGGCGTGGCTTGGTGGGTGTGGCTTGGTGGCAGGCAAAGGATAATGCAAAATCTCCAATCCCACCCCATTCCAGAGGGAAGGATATTGCAAAATCCCCATTTCCTCCCCACTCCTGGGGGAAGGATATTGCAAAATCTCCATTCTCACCCCACTCTGGGGCCAGCCAGAGGTGGTATTTGCCTCCGAAATACTCAAAATTTCCACTACCGGTTCTCCAGAACCTGTCAGAACCTGCTGAATTTCATCCCTACGGTAAACACTCATCTCCATTCAGTTTCCCCGACTCCACCCCGATGTAAAGGATTACGGGGACATTAAAAGACAGAAAAAATAATAATTTTATAAACTAGCCATTTCTATAACAACAAATCTATCTAATCAGTAAAACCCAAAAGTCAAAGTTTCATTTTATTTTTCTCCACCTCAAGCACAAAGTCCAGGAGTGGTTTCCAAATAGAAACAAAAGTACTTATATTCTTTTCTTCAATCAAAGCAGTCAATTTAGCCATCTCTGCTAATGCCATCAGCCATTTGTCTTTTGCAGCCATTCGTCCATTGTGGGAATCGAAATGTCCTTCCATTTTGGTGCATAAAGTAAGCTAATCTTGCTGTCCTCCCAGCATGAAATTTCCAAACTTATTTTTTCCTCACTTCCGGGTTTAAAAAATCCTGCAATGTACCACCTTAAATGTGGTTGCAGAGTTGGGATACAGTTTTCATAATCTCTATTACTGTTGTGTCTGCGCCCCCCGAGCTAGGCCTCCTGCCAGAAAGTGACTTGGAAAGTGAGGGGGAAGGGCCATCAGGACTTACCTCGGGAGCACTGGCTTCCCTGGCTCAGCTCCAGGAGCCAGAGGCAGGCCAGGTGGAGGAGATAACGAGGCCTCTGTCCCCTGAGACTTCCCCCCCAGGCCATGCCTCCAGACCCAGCTGATGGCAATCAGGCCTGGCTGGACCCTTGGTTTCATAGGCAGGAGAGGCGGGAACAACAGAAGCAGGGGTGGGGCAGGCCTAGGAAGTACTGAGTCATGGAGCCATACCCCACAGGATATAAAGGCAGCAAGAGCTGCTGTGCCTCTTTGTAGCAGGCAAATCAACTGATTAACTAGAGCTGAAGTACTGTTTGTTCCTGGGTGACTCATCGGCGTCGACGGAGATAACAGAGACACTTGGCAGACGCTCGCTAGTTTGCTGCCAGAGCTGATAGTGCCGGCTAATTAAGCCATCGCTCGGACGGAGGCGAGGGGGGACAGAACAGTTACAAAGAACATAGTTGTGAGCACTTTTCCTGTTCGTGAAATATGCAACTGATCTTCAACATGATAATGCTTGCAAGATAGGTTTGTCATTTTTTTTGGTGGGGGGAGAGAATTCCCAAGACGTCCCTTTTTGTCAATTCTTCTGTTCTTTGATTGACATCTGGGCTTGTTTAATATGCATGGTATTGGTTCAGTACTGTGCGCTCCTTTAAGTAATTAAAAAGAAAATGTGTTGATAGTTTAAATAGCTTACAGTAGAGGTAAAGGTTCCCCTCGCACATATGTGCTAGTTGTTCCTGACTCTAGGGAGCAGTGCTCATCTCTGTTTCAAAGCCGAAGAGCCAGCGCTGTCCGAAGACATCTCCGTGATCATGTGGCTGGCATGACTCAATGCCAAAGGCTCACGGAACGCTGTTCCCTTCCCACCAAAGGTGGTCCCTAATTTTCTACTTGCATTTTTACGTGCTTTCGAACTGCTAAACTGGCAGAAGCTGGGACAAGGAACGGGAGCTCACCCCGTTATGCAGCACTCGGGACTCGAACCGCTGAACTGCCAACCTTTCGATCGACAAGCTCAGCATCTTAGCCACTGAGCTACCGCGTCCCTTTTATTTAATGAGTAGAACTCCCTAAACTTCAGTAAATAAAAAATCAGTCAAGGCGCTGAAACAGATTGAAACTTAAAGAATCCAGGAATGGGTGTGGAAATCGGTGTAGGTGACAAGAATGTTAAGAAGGGGCCCATAGCAATCTACGCAAGAAGCGAGAACGAAGGCATTGGGCTTAACAGTATTTACCTTGCACAATGCTCTAACAACCTTAACCCTCAAATTCCTATCGATTTTAGGCAAGTGGCGCATCTTTGACGCGGCTCAGAATCTAAGCCACGGTGACCTTTGTAAGGATTCATCACAAACCCTGAGCTAAGCTGTGGCGCTGAGCAGGAAGCTAACTAGAGTGGGCAACTCCGTGATTCATCTTGAGACACAGCGGCTCTTCGGTAAAGAGGTCAATCCAATCACTCACAAAAGCCCCATGCATTATTCAGGACCAAGACTCCCCGCTGGACCGTCGTGTAATTCCTTCCTTTCAAGGAATCAATCAAGAAAAGAGATGCTAAATTGCTCCAGCTGAAAAAAATTACAAGGTCTGTATTTTGCACTTTTCCTTCTTTGGAACATCCTCTGAGATGTTTATCCAAAGCAGAAAGTTTTAAATAATAATAATAATAATAATAATAATAATAGCAAGGGAAAGTTGGCCGTGTTGTGATTTCTTGCAGATTGCCCTCGGATCTGCTGGGAGATGTTTTCTTCTGATTCTTTTTCCAGATACATGAATCCTTACACACTGGTTGTAATGCTGAAGGAGAGAAAGTGGAAACAGGCACGCTTGGGAAGTGATTGGGTGGGATTGGCTGAAAATGCTGGAAGAACTGGGTAGGGGAGGCTGAATGTCCGCTCTCCTCTTGATCATAAAAATAGTTTAGGAGTGACACCGTAGCATTGTTCTAATATCTCCACAAGGAAGACCGGGTCAAGCTATTCTCCAAAGTACCTGAGGGCAGGACAAGAAGCAATGGCTGGAAACTAATCAAGGTAAGAAGCAACCTAGAACGGAGGGGAAATTTCCTGACAGAACGATGAATTAGTGGAACTGTTGTGACCTAGGCCCTAGTAGTTATTACCAGACACAATCAGTTCTAAACAAACATATTTTATTAGAACAGCTGAGAATTACTTCATTCTCAGCTTAGTCCAAAACAAATTCTTCATAAATAAGTTCAGAAACAGGAAATGCCGACAAGAAACAGTTGTAGCAACGTTGCTTTCCTACAAAGAACCCAAGAGCCGTTGCTGCTCTTTTAAGCCTTATGGGAGGGGCCAATCATCTCCTGGCCTTACTCCCGAGCATCCTTTTTGCTTTAGCTGCTCTTGCCTTCTGGCAGCTCTTCGCATGGGTGCACCAGGAACAGGCTCCTCCTGTTCCTCTGCCTCTCTGCTGTCAGCCTCTGGAGGCTCCGAAGTCCGTACATCATTCCCAGATGGCCCCAGCCCCATCTCTGCCTCTGATGCAGAGCCCTTGTCCAGGCCTTCCCCTGACTCCAGGACTGACCCATTGTCCTCCCCAGCCTCCTCACTGTCCGACTCCGCTGCCAACTCTGCAGGCTGCTGGCGGATCACAACAGGAACTGTCAGAGTTCCAAGTAACACACCTGAAGCAATCAAAACTCTGAGGCCTGGAGTTTCCTTGAAGCATGAGTTTATTAGGAATGTCATATTGGCACAGCCAGTGAAAACCCGACTCTGAAGGACTCAAGATTTTCCCCACCCAATTCAAAACCCAGAGGGCCTTCCCCCCAGGTCATACGTCCATCACATGGTCCAATCAGGTCACAATCCCAACTCTGACGGGCTTTTGTCCAGGCCCCTCCAACACCCGGTGACATGTCCTTGGCTCCCACAGGAAAGAATGTTATTTTATTTATTTATTTATTTATTTAGTCAAACATGTACAAGATAGCAGGTATAGGTATAAACATAAACATAAACAAAGAAAGTAAGTACAGATAAATAGGGACATTAAGACAGGGACGGTAGGCACGCTGGTGCGCTTATGTATACCCCCTTTACGGACCTCTTAGGAATGGGGTGAGGTCCACAGTAGACAGTTTGAGATTGAAGCTGTGAGGGTTTGAGGCTGTAACAATGGAGTCCGGTAGAGCATTCCAGGCGTTGACCATTCTGTTGCTGAAGTCGTATTTTCTGCAATCGAGTTTGGAGCGGTTTATCTTGAGTTTGTATCAAACACTTGCCTATGTATTATTGTGGTTGAAGCTGAAGAAGTCGTTGACAGGTACGACGTTGTAGCAGATAATTTTGTGTACTATGCTTAGATCAGACCACAGGCGGTGTAGTTCCAGATTTTCCAAGCCCAAAATTTCAAGTCTGGAGGCATAAGGGATTCTATTGTGAGTAGAGGAGTGGAGAACTCTTCTCGTGAAATACCTCTGGACCCGCTCAATCGTGTCAATGTCCGATATACAGTGTGGATTCCAGGGAGATGAGCTGTATTCAAGAATTTTGGCTACACATCCCCCATCTGTCTCTATCTCCCCGCTCATGTTCCCACAGCTCCAACTGATCTGGCTATGACAGCCCTGAAGATGCTCCCAAAATGGCTTCAGGCCTGACAGGAACCGCAGAAGTTGTGGGCGCTGGAGGTTTTTAAGAGATTGGACAGCCAATTGTCTGAAATGGTCTAGGGCAGTGATTGGCTAACCTTTTTGCCGTTGTGTGCCAAAAGCAGGGGAAGCACGCCGGGGGTGGTGGTGTTTCACGCATGCACATGCCCACACCCATAATTCAGTGCCCCCCCACACTCCGTGGATGTGTGCGTGACGCTCCACACTCCCCACACTTTTTGGCACACAATGGCAAAAAGGTTACCGGTAGGCCCATATTTCACCTTCCCCAGGCTCCAGAGACGTTCTTGGAGCCTGGGGAGGGTGAAAACAGCCTTTCCCCACCCCCGGATGCCCTCCGGAGGCCAGAAATAGCCTGTTTCCCAACTTCCGGTGGGCCTAGAAGGCCGAAAAATCAGCTGGCCAGCGCACACATGCACGCTGAACTAGGGCAATGCTCGCATGCCCACAGACACGTGTCATAGGTTTGCCAAAGCTGGCTGAGGAACTCTGGGAGTTGAAGTCCACAAGTCTTAAAGGGACCAAGGTTGGAGATCCCTGGACTAGAAGACCTTCATGATGGTCCCTTCCAAATCTGTTATTCTGTTAAATGACTGATTTACTGATAATAGAACTGTTTACCAGAAAAATCACAGTCCCTAAACCAACATTTCAATCTCCAGTGCTCTAATTTACTAAAACGGTCTCCATCAGGAAAAAAACAAACAAACAAAGTAAGCTTAGAAATATACGTACATATGCTTAAGAGGTTGTGCATCCTTTCTGCAGACTGAATGAATGGAATTTGATCAGTTTGAGAATCTTTGCTCTAGGGAATCACTTGAATATTTTTGTCCTTCCTCCCTTTGATTGCTGCTGTGGTTACCATGGAGATTTGCTCAATAAAAAATCTGTCCTGGTTGGTAACAATCATAGCCAGAGTCACTGTGGTGAAGTGGGAGAACATGAAGAGCATTGTATTCTTAAGTGGCCCTGAGAATCTTCTTTTTCCTAAGACAAGCATTATGTCCTCCACAGTAATGCCTAGAAATGTCTGTGTATTCTGCCTATTTTCAATTATCAGCTGGGGAAGGAAGGAAGGAAGGAAGGAAGGAAGGAAGGAAGGAAGGAAGGAGAGAATGAGATGAAGGAAAGAAGGAATGAAGTAAAGAAGGAAAGGGAGAATGAGAAGGAAGGAAGGAAGGAAGGAAGGAAGGAAGGAAGGAAGGAAGGAGAAAATGAGATGAAGGAAAGAAAGAAAGAAGGAAAGGGAGAATGAGAAGAAGGAAGGAAGAAAAGAGAGAATGATGAAGGAAAGAAGGAATGAAGGAAAGAAGGAAAGGGAGAATGAGAAGGAAGGAAGGAAGGAAGGAGAGAATGAGATGAAGGACTGAAGTAAAGAAGGAAAGGGAGAATGAGAAGGAAGGAAGGAAGGAAGGAAGGAAGGAAGGAAGGAAGGAAGGAAGGAAGGAAGGAAGGAAGGAGAGAATGAGATGAAGGAAAGAAGGAAAGGGAAAATGAGAAGATGGAAGGAAGGAAGGAAGGAAGGAAGGAAGGAAGGAAGGAAGGAAGGAAGGAAGGAGAATGAGATGAAGGAAAGAAGGAAGGAAAGAAAGAAAGGGAGAATGAGAAGGAAGGGAGGGAGGGAGGGAGGGAGGGAGGAAGGAAGGAAGGAAAGGCAGCATGAGATGAAGGAAAGAAGGAAAGGGAGAAGGAAAAAAGGAGAGAAGGAAAGAGAGAATGATCTGTCTGTCTGTCTGTCTTGCAAACTTTTCACTACTATGAGTTGTTGTTTTTCCCCCCTTTCTTCCTGCTGCTAGACATGGTAAACCGGTCAAAACTAGTCTGCAGAAAATACAACTTCAGCAACCAAGTGGTCAATGCCTGGAATGCACTACCTGACTCTGCAGTTTCTTCCCCAAATCCCCAAAACTTTAACCTTAGACTGGCTACTGTTGACCTCACCCCATTCCTAAGAGGTCTGTAAGGGGCGTGCATAAGAGCACCAGCGTGCCTACTGTCTATGTCCTAGTGTTTTCTTTCATTTGTATCCTTTTTGTGTATTTATAAGTAAGTTTACACTTGCATCTGTCATAAAATACATGCTTGACAAAACAAACAAACAAACAAACAAATAAATAGGAAGCTTTGAGTCGTCTTTAAAATGAACTAAAACGAAGCTACATATCATGCAATTTGCCAGTCCGAGAATCAGTTTTTAATTAAATAGCCAACTCTAAAAATACTCATTGGCTCACTGATGTGATTAAAGCATAGTAAATATTGCAATCGTTCTTAGAAAGACGCCATGGTTTGACCACCAAAGCTAAACTACCTCGGGATACACAGTCTCAAGAGAAACAAGAAGAATGGGTCGACATTTTATTCAATGTTTAAAACAGGAAGCAGGTTAAAACAGATACACAAAATAGGCGGATGCATATGTTTGGATGTTCTCATACTAGCCGGCCAGAAAACCTATTAGCTGGAAATTAAGAGAAAGAGAAGAGAGAGATCTATAAACAGGGGTGGTGTTGTGCCTCGTCCTCCCTCCACTCCTCAGCCGGGCCCCTCCTGTCTCCACCCTACCTATTATCAGACTCCGAGTCTGATAATGAAGATGAATGGCCTGTCATGCCTCCAGCCCCCGGCCCTGGCCCCATGCCCGGAGAGGATGTCAGGAGTGAACAGACAAGCCCGAGAAACGTCACTCCTACAGCGTGTGAGCAGGAAGCCAGCCACGTGCTGGAATTACTGACAGCAGATCCAGCTGAAGACAATTCAAAGTGGGAGGATCCTCGCTTCCGGAGATCTGAGAGGCGACGCCAGCAGAAGGAAGGGAGGGGCAGGCCTGGATAAATGCTGAGTCATGGAGCCACATCCCACAGCCTATATAAAGGACCTGCTTTTGGCATTCCAACCTTGAGTCAAGCAAAGTCTCATCTAGTTTGCTGATATCGGACTCTATCGCTGAAGTCACAACTTGGACTCCTGCCTGCCCTGACAAACGTCGAAGGAATTTGGCAAGCTGCAGAGGCTTCGTTGCCACGCTTGATACGGACTTCCTAGATCCGGTCATCGATGGGAGTGGGGGACACGACAGGTGGGCTGCTGGGGGTTCGGGAGAACCTCTAGCTAAGATTCTGTACAGTTTAGAGAACCTCCAAATCCCATTCCTGGCTGGCCCCTCCCGTCCCTCCCCTCCCCTCCTCTCCCCTCCCCTTCCATGAATTCCCACATGGCCTGTTTTGGATGCAGGTAAGTGCTGGGTGCACTTAGAGGCTCAGGGACGGCAAAAAACGGGCCTACCAGAGGGCAGAGAACCTCTTGCTAAAATTTTTGAAGCCGCCCCCCTGATCTATACATACAATTAAATATTTATACTTATACTTTCCATGTTTTACTTGAGACTTCTAGCTTTCCTGTCATACTTTCTACATAAGAGAAGAAAACTGCAAAAGGAGGGGGAGTGAGGGATATTTTATCTCTCTTTTTTTCTAAGGTTCCCTTCTTGCACCGACTCGCACACATCAGCTGCTTAAAATCCGAAAGGAGATAATCTCACCTGCCTTCATCTTATCTTCATCCAAGCTCATCCTCCTTATCTCCCTACACAATGCAGACGCTGATTGATGGAATAAAATCCAACGTCTAGCATTTTGGGGAGGAAAAAAGTAGCAATGTAGTCTTGTGACTGAGGCCCAAGTAGTGATTACCAAACACAATTAGTCCCGAACAAACATATTTTATTAAAACAGCTGAGAATTAATTCATTCTCAGATTAGTCCAAAACAAATTCTTCATGGATAAGTCCTTCGGCCTTATCACCAACCTTTAATGTCTTTGGCAACCTGCCAAAGGCTTTTCTTGGCAAAACCCCCACAAAGTTCAAGAGACACTGACAAGAAGCAATGGAATCAACGTTGCTTTTCCACAAAGAACCCAACGGCTCGTTGCTACTCTTTTAAGCCTTATGGGAGTGGCCAATCAACTCCTGGCCTTACTCCCGAGTTGCCCTTTCTGCTTCAGCTGCTCTTGCCTTCTGGCAGCTCTTCTCATGCATGCACTAGGAACAGGCTCCTCCTGTTCCTCTGCCTCTCTGCTCTGGAGGCTCCAGAGTCCACGCATCACACATTTTTCCTACTACCATCTCCTACTGATAACTTATGATTGATCACCTGCTGTTTGTATCTTATGATTTATGATTGTAACTATGATTTATGATCTATGACTTATCACTTTATTGTTTGTGTGTACACTGAGAACTTATGCACCTGAGAAAAATTCCTTGTGTTTCTAGTCATACTTGGCCAATAAAGAATATTCTATTAAATTCTATTAAATTCTGTTCTGTTTGTTGCATTCCTATTCTGTTCTGTTTGTTCCATTCCTACTCTATTTTGTTCTTTTCTGTGCTGTTCTGTTCTACTCTATTAATACTTCATTTCTTCTATTCTATTCTATTCTAGTCTAGTCTAGTCTAGTCTATTCTTTCTTCATTCTCCCTATTTTATTCTATTCTGTCCTTCTCCTTCTCCTTGTCCTTGTTCCTCTTCCAGTTCGGTTCGGTTCTATTAGCAATATTTATTTATTATTGATTATATCAATTTATATAATCACCCATCTAACATATATGACTCTGAGAGGTGAACATAGGATTAAAACCATCAACAACAGTTGGCTTTTAGAACCTTTGGTTGGCCTCCCTTTTCTTCTTCTCTCTGATATGAGTTTTGCATCCAAAATGTAGACGTTTCATGATCATTACTGACAACACTGGGTTCAGCGTTCCTGAAAAAAACCCCAACTCCAAGTAAAAACTCTGAAGCAAGCATTTTTCAAAGTTCCTTTTACTAGAATAGGTAAACTGGCACATCTGGGAAAACCCGAATCTGAGAGGTCCAGGTTTTCCCTCAGTATGTGAAAACCCCCCAAACCATCCCTTCACTCCTCAGTCAATCACATGCTCCAATCACCATCTGTCCCATCTCGAGACAGTACACCGACCACTCCTTCTCCAGATGCAGGATCGGCCTGACCTTGACCGACAGGAAGGAAGCTATTATGTCTAAAGACAACCCCTCTACTAAATCCCCCCTCCTACTTTCCCACACATGAGAAGGTGGCAGCACGGAAGCTTCCGGCCTAATATGGCTTCCAAAGCTGATAACACTGGTGAGACCACACTTGGAATATTGTATCCACTTACGGTCACTACAACACAAAAAAAGATGTTGAGTCCCTAGAAATAGTGCAGAGAAGAGCAACAAAGATGATGAGTGGGGTCCAGAGGCTAAACCACACGATGAACAATTGAGGGAACAATGTGTTTCTAATCTAAAGAAGACAAGGACTAGGGATGATATAATAGCAGTCTTCCAAGTTTTGAGGGGCTGTCACAAAGAAGAGGCACTCAACCTATTCTACAAATAGGTTGGGTCCCAAATCTGGAGCCCTGATCTCTCCCTTTAAAATTTCCTTTCTTTTGTAATTCTACCTGCAGTCGCTACAACTAAGACCTGACTTCTTCCTTCCTTCCTAATCTTTACATTAATTTCCTATCTTCTGACCATAACTGACACAGCGGAGAAGCTGGAATTTCCACAAATGTAATTCAACCCATCCACCAGGAAAAAATAAAATGGATGTATTAAGAGATTTAAGTGCCAAAGCCCACTGTAACAACATCGCCAAAAAAGGCATTAAGGGTTGTAAATCTAATCTTGCGTAGTGTCGTGTCCCACCCCCCCCACTCTGACAAACGAGTCAAGGAAGTCCATGACAAACTTGGCAACGAAGCCTCTGCAGCTTGCCAAGTTCCTTCGAGGTTTATCAGGGCAGGCAGGAGTCCAAGTTGTGACTTTAGCGATAGGGTCCAGTATCAGCAAACTCGATAAGACTTTGCTTGACTCAAGGTTGGAATGCCAAAAGCAGGTCCTTTATATAGGCTGTGGGGTGTGGCTCCGTGACTCAGCATTTATCCAGGCCTGCCCCTCCCTTCCTTCTGCTTGCGTTGCCTCTCAGATCTCCGGAAGCGAGGATCCTCCCACTTTGAATTGTCTTCAGCTGGATCTGCTGTCTGGGAAAGGGAGGGGTCAGAAGGAGTAGGCCCGAGCAATTCTAATACCTGGCTGGCTTCCTGCTCTGACAGCTGAGCCAAAGGAACACACGCTGTATGAGTGAGATTTATTGGGCTTGTCCTCCCACTCCTGGAATCCTCTCCGGGCATGGGGCCAGGGCTGGGGGCTGGAGGCATGACAGGCCGTTCATCTTCATTATCAGACTCGGAGTCTGATAAAAGGCCCAGTTGGAGACGGGAGGGGCCCGGCTGAGGAGAGGAGGGAGGACGAGTCACAACACGTAGCTTCTTCTCCGGTAATATTACATTACTAACCAGAGCATACAAAACATTTGCTAGACCAATTCTCGAATACAGCTCGTCTGTTTGGAACCCGCACTGCATATCGGACATTAATACAATTGAGCGTGTCCAGAGATATTTCACAAGACGAGTCCTCCACTCCTCCGCTTGCAACAAAATACCTTATGCCACCAGACTTGAAATTCTGGGTTTAGAAAACTTAGAGCTATGCCACCTTCGGTATGACCTAAGCGTAGCTCATAAAATCATCTGCTACAATGTCCTACCTGTCAATGACTACTTCAGCTTCAACCACAACAATACACAAGCACACAATAGATACAAATTTAAGGTAAATCGCACCAAACTCAATTACAGAAAATACGACTTCAGCAACAGAGTTGTTAATGCCTGCAATGCTCTACCTGACTCTGTAGTTTCATCCCCAAACCCCCAAAATTTTAACCTTAAGACTGTTTACTGTTGACCTCACCTCATTCCTAAGAGGTCTGTAAGGGGCGTGCATAAGACCACCAACGTGCCTACCGTCCCTGTCCTAATGTTCCCTTTAATTGTATTCATTTTATGTATTCCATTCATGCTTATACTTATCTATATTATCTAACACATACTCGACAAATAAATAAATAAAACTAAAAAATGTAGAAAGGGGGACACAAATTAATTTAAAGTTAGATTGGGATGGAGAATTATTTTAGAAAGTGTCTTTTTTGGTATGTGTTTTTTAAGAATAAATTGGAAGAAGACAGGAACTGATCCTTAAGTGCGGGTGGGAAGGAACAATTTATTCTAAAGATGAATTTTAAGGATTTGCGAGAGGCACATGTGTGCGTGTGTGTGAGAGAGACAGTGGGGGGACTATGTGTGGGTTGTGCGTGTGGGAAGCATTAGATGAGTTTATTTGTAGCATAAGTATAAAATAGAGAAGTCTGGCTTTCGGGGAAAAAAATCGATGTTTTTTTCTAAAAGGGCTTATTTGAGAGTTGAGCCACAAATTTCTAAAAGTGCCTTGTCCAGAATATGAAATGAATGGGTGTCCTTTCCAGAAGTGGGTTTCAGCAGGTTCTGACCAGTTCTGGAGAACCGGTAGCGGAAATCTTGAGTAGTTTGGAGAACCAGTACTAAAAATTCTGACTGGCCTCACCCCCATCTATTCTCTGCCTCCCGAGTCCCGGCTGATCGGGAGGAAATGGGGATTTTGCAGTAACCTTCCCCTGGTTTAGGGAGGGAATGGAGATTTTACAGTATCCTTCCCCTGCCACGCCCACCAAGCCACACCCACAGAACCAGTAGTAAAAAAATTTAAAACCCACCACTGGTCCTTTGCCAATGTTACTATGATCCGTTTCCTCTTCCAAATGGTACTTTTTTTTAGAGATGCTCAAGTCATACATACCTGTTCCGGAAAAAATACAGAATATTCTGATGCCAGTCCACTGTTTTCTATATCTCTGTGGGCTTAACCTGGGCAGGGGGTTGGACTAGAAGGCCTCCAAGGTCCCTTCCAACTCTGTTGTTATGTTATGTTAAGAAGCAGGATAGAGTTCAAAAGTACTACAAGTTTCTTTCATGCTACCTAGTCAAAATGATTGGATCTACTAAAAAACGAGGTGAGTTGGTGCCAGCTAAGCATCAACGGACCTTCAAGGAGGGATGCTCTTACAGCAGCATTGAGAGTTCAAACTGATGATGCATTTGATTCCACCCTAGGGTTCAGTCTGGCCGTCTCTTGCATTAACATATGCAGTTTACAAGATGAGTGTACAGTAGTGGCCAAAATTGTGGAAACCTTTTGGGAAAAGTGTATTTTTGAGGTTTGATGGCTAACAACACCATTTTTTTGGGGGGGGGGAGTTTCAAGATAATCCTATTCCACGGCTGGAATGGCCTGAGATTAGCCCAGATCTTAACCCAATTGAAAATCTATGGAGCTGACTAAAGAAACTTCTTAGTCAGAACTTTGCGACCCAGCAATAAAACCCAGTTAATAGAAGCCATCCTTCAATCTTGGTTTCACATGATAACAGCTGCAGAATTAAAAGATTTGGTTCACTCCATGGGAAGATGTTGTAAGGCCGTAATTCAAGCTAAAGGTTACCCATCTAAGTATTAACTGACATGGTGATAATGTTTGTATATCTCGTTTTTTTTCTATGGTGATTTTTTTTGGTATATCTCATTTTTTTCTAGGTGTTTCACTTTTCTTCTTTCTACTGTAACTGCTATTCTAATAGCAAATCCTTCATAAAAGTTATTGCATTACATGCTTGATTAAATTATCTTTCCATTGATATATAATCTTATGGTACTCCTCCAAAAAAATATATGGTGTTATTAGCTAGTTTTAGAAAATACACTTTTCCCAAAAGGTTTCCACAATTTTAGCCACTACTGTATATAGCTTTACTTAAGCACACACTAGCCATTGCTTTTCAACAACATCCTACTTTCTTTTTATAACGACCGCTTGCAGCCTGGAGGATAAAATGCAATTCGTGTAGCACAGAGTTGGAATTGTGTGGATAGCCCCCAACACAAGGGAACATTGATCCGAAGAGTTCACAACCTGCAGGGATTGGTGATGGAAACTCGAATGCTGAAACAGCTTCATTTAAGGCAGTGGTTCCCAACCTTTTCTTGTTTGAGGCACAACCTTTTCTTGTTTGAGGCACCCTTGGAAAGCCTTTCAAAAGTTCCCGGCACCCTTATAAGGAAATAGATATTTAAAATCTCTGTAGCTCAAAAGTTCCCGGCACCCTCAAAAGATCTCACGGCACCCCTTAGTGCCGCGGCACACTGGTTGGGAACCACTGATTTAAGGGCTACCCCATTGCAGCACGATGAAAGGGAGGGAGGGAGGGAGGGAGGAAGGGCTATTGTGCTTAATTTAAAGGAGGGAGAGTGAGGGAGGGGAGGGGAGAAAAGAAAGAAAGAAGGAAGGAAGGAAAGAAAGAGAGAGAGAGAGAGAGAGAGCAATTTGGCTTAATTTAAAAGAGGGAGGGAGAGAGGGAGGGAGGGGGGAAGGAAGGGCTATTGTGCTTAATTTAAAGGAGGGAGAGTAAGGCAGGGAGGGAGGAGGGAGGAGGAGGGAGAGGAGAATAGAATAGAATAGAATAGAATAGAATAGAATATTTTATTTATAGACTGCCCTTCTCCCGAAGGACTCAGGGCGGTGTACAGCCAAGAATAAAATACAGAAAGAAAAGGAGGAGGAGGAAGGAAGGAAGGAAGGAAGGAAGGAAGGAAGGAAGGAAGGAAGGAAGGAAGGAAGGAAGGAAGGAAGGAAAGAAAGAAGGAAGGAAGGAAAGAGAGAGAGAGCAATTTGGCTTAATTTAAAAGAGGGAGGGAGGAGGGAGGGAGGGAGGAAGGAAGGAAGAAAGGGCTGGTTTGCTTAATTTAAAGGAGGGAGAGTAAGGCAAGGAGGGAGGGGAGGAGGGGAGGGGAGAGGAGGAAGGAAGGAAGGATGGAAAGAAAGAAAGAGAGAGAGAGCTATTTTGCTTAATTTAAAGGAGGGAGGGACGGAGGGAGGAAGGAAAGAAGGGAGAGAGAGAGAAAGAAAGAAAGAAAGAAAGAAAGAAAGAAAGAAAGAAAGAAAGAAAGAAAGAAAGAAAGAAAGAAAGAAAGAAAGAAAGAAAGAAAGTGGACCCTATTAAACTACACACTGAAAACTAAGGGCCAACACTGACTCATAAAATCCATGGTCTGCATTATTTATGTACTGATTCTCAGAGTAGGGGAAATAAACAAGATGAACTTGAAATCTTATTACAAAAAGGTGAAGATGATTTAATCAGTTTAACAGGGACCTGACGACATGTTTCCTCATCATTGAAATCCAGAAGCTGAAGGGCATAATTGCTCAGGGAAGCAATAGAAAGGAAGGACCCACAGTGTTGCCGGCTAAAATATCCACAATCGTTGGCAGAAATCCAGAAGAAAAAAACCAGATAATATTTCTGGAAGCTTCAAGACTTTAAAAAAAAAAAAATCGTATCTGTGGAGATTCTCAATCACCCAGGTCATGGTTGTCCCAAAGGCGCTTTTTGCTTGAAGAATTTTCGCTTCTTCAGAACCGAAGGAGCTTCTTGGATGAGATGTCTCCAGGAAATGTCTTCAAGCAAAACAAAGCATGTCCAGAAGTATGCCTTTTGAAAAACAATACTGTGGTAGGTTTTTCATGACTGGACAACTCAGGGAGAAAATGTTAATGATGCTTCCCCTAACCAAGCTTCATAACTTTCAAAGGAGCTTTAACCAAGAATGATAAGAAACTTTAGTGATCCCAGAGTTTGTAGGCTGTATCGGTCCATGATAGCTAAAGATCAACTAAATCCAGGTAACACTGTTCTGAATGGATTATTGTAATGCTTTCTACATGGGGCTCCCCTTGAGGTGCACCCGGAGGCTTCAGCTGGTCCAGAATGCAGCTGCGCGGGTGATAGAGGGAGCTCCATGTAGCTCCCATGTAACACCACTCCTGCGCAGACTGCACTGGCTGCCTGTGGTCTTTCGGGTGCACTTCAAGGTTCTGGTTACTACCTTTAAAGCGCTCCATAGCTTAGGGCCCGGGTACTTACGGGACCGCCTACTGTTACCTCATGCCTCCCACCGACCCGTACGCTCACACAGAGAGGGACTTCTCAGGGTGCCGTCTGCCAAGCAATGTCGGCTGGCAGCCCCCAGGGGAAGGGCCTTCTTTGTAGGGGCTCCTACCCTCTGGAACGAACTTCCCCCTGGTTTGCGCCAAATATCTGACCTTCGGACCTTCCGCCGCGAACTGAAAACACATTTATTTATTCGCGCGGGGCTGGCTTAAATTTTGTTGGTTTTTAAATTTATATTATGAATTTTAATGGGTTTTTAGAATTTTAAATGTTTTTAAAGTCTTAGGCCAATTGTGTAATCAGTTTTTTAATTCTTGTTTTAATTGTATATTGTATTGTTTGTTTTTATTTTGGCTGTACACCACCCTGAGTCCTTCGGGAGAAGGGCAGTATAGAAATCTAAATAATAATAATAATAATAATAATAATAATAATAATAATAATAATAATAATAATAATAATAATAATAATAATAATAATAATAATGAGGGGTGGGTTCTACTTACCTTTACTACCAGTTCACAATGGGGGCTCGCTTCGCTCATGCGCTCATTCCTGATGATGTCTGGGTCAGTGGGTGGAGCCTCTTGACGGTTTTACTACCAGCTCTTGCGAACCGGGAACCGGGAGCAACCCACCACTGTTCTGAACTAAACATTTGTGTGTGTGTGTGTGAAAAGACATAAACTTCTGTGAGTTGCAGCCGATGTCATCTGATGCGTAGAGTAGCTAGAACAATGTAGGGTTTAAATTGGGATGATATAACAGCTCAGCTACGGAAAAGCAAGCTACCTATGAGACAGATTACAAAGGCAAAACCGAATAACGGAGTTGAACGGGGCCTTGGAGCAGGGGTGAAATGCTCCCGGTTCTCCCGATCCGGTAGCAATGGCGGCAGGTGGTTTGGAGAACCGGTAGCAAAAATCCCTTCCACCCCGCCCATGCCCAGCTGAGTCACCCGATCCTCAGAGTTTGTTTGTTTTTTACTTTTAAAAGCATTTTTCCTTCAGCCAAAAAAATGCTTTTAAAAGTAAAAAAAAAAAAAAGCTTCTGATGATCACGCGGCTCAGCTGGGATCGTCAGAGCCTTTTAAAAGCATTTTTTCTACAACCTCTTCAGCCGAAGAGGTTGTAGAAAAAATGCTTTTAAAAGGTTCCTCTGGCGATCCCAGCTGAGTTGCCTGATCGTGAGAGGCTTTTTTTTTCTTTTAAAGGCAAAAAATGCTTTTAAAAGAAAAGAAAAGCCTCTGATGATCAGGCAACTCAGCTGGGATTGTCAGAGGATCCTTTTAAAAGCATTTTTTTACAACCTCTTCGGCCAAAAAAATGCTTTTAAAAGTAAAAAAAAGTTGGCCACACCCTCCTGGTCACATTATCCCCACAAGCACCAAGCCACACCCACAGAACTGGTAGTCCAACCCCTTGCTCAAGCAAGAGGTCCTATATCAGGGGTGTCAAACTGACAATAGGTTGCCTGTACAATGTTTTATTATTATTATTTTTTAATTTTGTCATAACAGTATACATAAACATTGTCATAAGTAAAAAAACATATCATGAAGAATATATATATATATATAGCCAAGACACTCATCTCCAGAACAAAATGCTTAGCTGATGAACAACACCTAAAACCCGAACTAGACACCCTCACTAACGTACTAACATTCAATGGATTCCAAACAAATAAGATTACCAAGCTAATCCAAAAAGAACCCCCCACTAAAATCCAAGACAGAGAACAAGAAAACGGCACAGCCCTCCTCCCATATATAAAAGGCACCACAGACAGAATCAGCAAACAGAAAAATATCCACCATCCTAAGAAACCCCAAAGACAAAATTGAGTTAGAAAATCAAGGAGTATATGAAATCCCATGCACCGCCTGCCCCACCACATACATTGGACAAACCAACAGAAGAATAAGTGCACGCATTGAAGAACACAAGAACTCATTCAAAAAAGAGGAACCAACTTCTTCCCTGGTCCAACACTTTAAAGTCACAGGACACGATATTGACTTTAAAAAGACCAGAACTATCGCCAAAACTGAACACTTTAACAACAGAATAATCAGAGAAGCCATTGAGATAGAAAACGCCCACACAGCATGAACAAACGAGATGACACCTCCGCCTACCAGCCATTTGAAACCCGCCCTTATTGACAAACGAGTCCCTAACACGAGGAATGACACCAGACCCACACTCACAAGGTCCACACAGGATGTCACCACCGCACATCCACCCAGAAAGCAGACCCAAACCCACACTGATCATGAAGCACGACCAAGGACCAGAAGCCAGACCGCAGCTGCAACATTAGCCATTTCAAACCCTCCAATCCATTCATGCAGCAGACTGACACCCACTATGAAGATGTAGCACGACCACAAAGCGAAACAACAGCTATGCATCTCACCAGCTCAAATCCCCCTGCAGCACAGACTAGACTGAGCACAACCAAGCCCCCACCAACACAGGACACACCCCAGCCAATCAGAGCACAGAAAACCCCATCCAATCAGAGCACAGCCAAGCTCCCACCCAATCAGTTCAAACCCCACTAGCA
>NC_080546.1:87543756-87551256 GCF_028640845.1 Ahaetulla prasina
GTCCTCTGTGTAATTGTTTGTCCACTAGAAACTGAGGCTGTTGATAGTGGGTGAAAGCTGTTGAAATCATGATGGAATTTGCTGAGAGATTCATCTCCAGAGGTCCAGATTGATGACAAGGCCATCCTGTGAAGAAAAGGATTGAGAAATTGGATGTCGTTGAATCAATTGTCTTTGTTGGAGAAGATCCCAGCGCTATTGGGAGACAAACTTTGCCAATTTCTGGCATGTCTTTCTAACAAGTTCCTCCTTCGGAAAGTAGGAAATGAAATTAATGAATTCTGATTAGCGAGCTAATTTCCTGTAGGTTGGATGAGATGAAGGTTAACCAAATACACAGTGGGCTGAAATTCATAGCCCGAGAATTCTTACTTGTGGCTCTTCATCAAACTGGAGGAAGGATCCAGTGTAGGTCATACTGTGTTGTATGTAGTTGATCCCCATGTTCGTTAACATCTTTATTAATAATTTTGGGGAGGTGGGGAATGATAAAAGGAATTCCCCCAGATTAGCAAAGGACACCCAATTGGGTAATCTACCGAATATCCTAGGAAACAGAAAATTGGGGGCAAAAAATAAATTCCTAATAAGCTTTAAATTCTGAAGAGCAGAATCCAATTTAATTGAAACAGAGGCAAAGGTATTCAATTATGAAAAATAAATCAAAAACTACAGGCGTAGCAAGCGAATTACCCTGTCTCGCTAATCCTACATGTAAAAAGGATTTTTTAAATTATTATTTTTTTTGGGGGGGGGGGACTGTTGCTAGTCAAAAGTTGAACCTGAATGAATCAGCAATGCGAGATGGCTGCCAAAAAGACAAACGCGAGTTTAGGCTGCATCAAGAAAAGTATAATTGTATCAGATTAAAAAATATCAATTAGTTTTTGAGTGAAGTTAGGAATTGCTATGTATTAGAGTTTAAGAAAGAAGGGAACTGATAGTGTGATGGTGTGATGGTGTGAAATGGAATATGTTTTATGTTATAGTTTAGATTATGTTTGTTAGTTACAATACCCTGTATTCTGTTCTGGGAAGTCTCGGGGGGGGGGGGGAAATGGGGGGGGAGAAGATTATAAATTGATTGATTGCCATTGTACAGGAATAATGGTAGAATTAAACAAGTTGGAATGGTGTAAAGTCGGGACCGCTCGGTAACCACTCCCGAAGGGAAAGGGTAAGGAAAGAGGAGTAAAGAAGGAAGAAAGTAGGTAGGTAGGAAAGAAGGGAGGGAGAAGAAAGGATAGGAGGAGAAGAAGGAGGAGAAGATAGAGGGTTAGAAAGGATGGTAGTGAGAAGTGGGAAAGAGGAGGGGAAGTAGGAAAGCGAGGAGAAGGATGGTGGGGAAAGTCGAAGAAGGATGAGAAGGGTAGAAAGGATTAAGGGAGGGAGTGGCGGTCGAGCAGCCCTGATTGAGCATAATTTGAGTATAGGATCGATTGTTGGATAAGTGATTGTATTGTACACTGGTCAAATTGTGGGAATTATTATGGAAAATTAAAAAAAATTGCCTTGAAAAAAAAGAAAAGAAAAGTATAATTGCAAATCGCAGGATGCATTTCTTCCATTATATTTGTTTCATCAATCATATTCCCGTTTGAGGGGTGTGCTGAATTCTCAAAATACTTTTAAGAACCGTTCGGGCAAACCGGGATAGGTGCAAAATGGCCAGGGGTGGGCTTCAAAAATTTTAGCAAGGGGTTCTCTGCCCTGCTGCTGGATCAGCGTGGCCATGGTGGGCATGGCCTAGGGGTAAAATCCAGCAGGTTCTGACAGGTTCTGGAGAACCGGTAGCGGAAATTTTGAGCAGTTCGGAGAACCAGTAGTGGAAATTTTGAGCACTTTGGAGAACCGGTAGTGGAAATTTTGAGCAGTTTGGAGAACCGGTAGCGGAAATTTTGAGCAGTTCGGAGAACCGGTAGCAGAAATTTTGAGTAGTTCAGAGAACCAGCAAATAACACCTCTGGCTGGCCCCAGAGTGGGGTGGGAATGGAGATTTTGCTATATCCTTCCCCCAGGAGTGGGGAGTGAATGGGGATTTTGCAGTATCCTTCCCCTGGAGTGGGGTGGGAATGGAGATTTTGCAGCATCCTTCCTCTGCCACGCCCACCAAGCCACCCACCAAGCCACACCACACCCACCAAGCCACACCCACAGAACTGGTAGTAAAAAAATTTGGATTTCACCACTGGTCGGCACCATAGCAGGGGGGTTGGTTTTGCCCTCCCTGGGCTCCAGAGGCTTTCCTCGAGCCTCTGGGAGGGTGAAAATAGCCTCCTCAGACTCTGGAGGTCCTCTGGAGGCCGGAAACAAACCTCCAGTAGGGCCGTTTTACACCCTCCTTGAGACTCAGCACAAGCTCTGCACTTACCTGCATCCAAAACAGGCTGCATGAGGACTCCTGGGAGGGGAGGGGCAGGGTGAGTGGAGCCAGACAGGAGTGGGATCATCTCCAAGCCTTACTCCCAAGTCGACCCTGTTTCCTTAATTGTTCCTGTCTCCTGGCAGCTCTGCGCATGTGCACACTGGGAACAGGCTCACACTGTTCTTCAGCCTCGCTGATGTCAGACTCCAGAGACTCCAGAGGCAGCAAAGAACTTCCAGATGGCCTTGGCTCCCTCTCTGCCTCTGACTCAGAGCCATCATCCGAGCCTTCCCCAGACTCCAGGACTGGCCCATGTTCCTCCCCAACCTCCTCACTTTCCAAATGTGCTGGTAACTCTGCTGGCCACTGGCACACCACAACATTGCTCCATTCAATGTTAACACCCGACATATTGTTCATGAACTAAATGCAGACCTCAGTCTGGTACCTTTCTCAATTTAGAACTCCCCGCAACCCTCTAAAACTCCAATTCAGAGTTTTACTGCCTTTACAATTCGTTCTAGTCTCTGGAGCAAATTTTTGCGGCTGTGTCATGCCCCTGTCGGAGCCTGAATCCAAAGGGGAAGAGAAACAGCTGACAGAGAGTGAGAAAGTGGATCTATTGGCTGTGGAAAAAACTAGGGAATAGCAAAGTCAGGCTGGGCAGAACAGGGGAGAGGTAGAACAAGGGAGAGGGGTTTCAGTTGACAACCAAGGCCCACCCCCTCCTCATCCTAGGCAGTGCAGGGAGGAACAGAGAAGAGAGCAACGTGGGTTGTGTGGCTTACGAGGGAAGAAAGGGACCCGATCTTGTTTACAAGGCACAGCTGCTGATGGAGTTTAAAAGGAAAGGCAAATGGGAGGGGCGTTTGTCAGGAACAAACGCTGAGTTTATCTGGTGTTTCTTGGAATCCAGGCATCCTCCCAGCTGGCTTGATTGATTGCCGTGCTACATTACTTGTGGAATTCCTTATTTTGCTTGCCCTGCTGGATTAATTATCTTGTCTTGCCTTTGGATTTTTAGTTGGAAGTTTTCTGCTTACGACGTTTGGGACTGAAGTATTGCCAGCAAAAGACTATTACAGGTTGGTGGAAGAACTCTCTCTCCAGGCCGGAGAGTTGAAAGGGACATTGGGGGGCACAGTTGGTGATAATAAAAGGACTCGTATCGGTTTTCTGGCTGCGTTGCCTTTGTGTCATGCCCCGGGTCATCAAAGGCTGTATTCAAGTCTCCACATCATGCATGGCTTCAAGGATTAAATATGATGCAGAAAATGACCGTCAACATACATATCTCAAACATGAGTCAGTATTTGCTTCTCTTAACATTAAAAAAAAAATTGGAATGACTAAACAAGAGTGCCTCTTCGGTTTAACCCCTGCAGGGTGACGGCATGCCCTGACTTTTAAAATGTAAATATTGAGTGAGATAATTGAATCTGATAGATCAAAGCTAAGAGGAGCCAGCTGGGAGGGGATGAGGGAAGAGTAAATGATGTGTTTTTCTAAGAATAAAGCTGGAATTTAAGAGGGGCCATGGAGTCGGCTGGCCAAAAAGAAAACCACGTCTTACAGAAAGCCAATCTTCTCTTTTGATGTGGTCATCAGCAAATTTGCAGAAAACAGGCACGAGTTTAGAACACTGTTCTGCGTGCAGTGACTTCATTCTGCAAAGCCTCCATTATGTGGGGATATCCCAGTGACTCACATGAAGAGAAGTAAGTGGTGTTTACTTTCATCCACAGTCAGCAAGGCTTGGCAAACAGTCTTTCAGAGGAATATTTATCAACACAGACCTCATCTCGCTTGGAAAGCTGCCAGGTAACTAGTTTCCAAACGCAGCGCAAGGCAAAATGGACAGATCTTCCCACTCTTGAAATGACCGAATGAACGAATTGTTTCCTGCAAAAGCCCACTCCCCATTCGCTCCTCTTTTGTTTCCTATGGGAGGGGCCAATCCAGGGGTGAAATTTGGCAGGTTTTGACAGGTTCTGGAGAACCAGTAGTGGAAATTTTGAATAGTTTGGAGAACTGGCAAATACCACCTCTGGTGACCCCAGAGTGGGGTGGGAATGGAGATTTTGCAATATCCTTCCCCCAGGAGTGGGGTGGGAATGGGGATTTTGCAGTATCCTTCCCCTGGAGTGGAGTGGGAATGGAAATTTTGCAGTATCCTTCCCCCAGGAGTGGGGTGGGAATGGGGATTTTGCAGTATCCTTCCCCTGGAGTGGAGTGGGAATGGAGATTTTGCAGTATCCTTCCCCTGAAGTGGGGTGGGAATGGAGATTTTGCAGTAGCTTTCTCCTGCCACGCTCACTAAGCCACACCATGCCCACCAAGCCACGCCCACAGAACCGGTAGTAAAAAAAATTCTATTTCATCACTGGACCAATCACCTCCAATGTATGGCTTTACTCCCAAGTTGACCCTGCTTTCTTAGTCGTTCGTGTCTTCTGGAAGCTCTGGGCACGCCCACACTGGGTACAGGCTCCAGTGTTCCTCTGCCTCACTGCTGTCTAGCTCCCTCTCTGCCTCTGACGCAGAGCCCTCGTCCGAGCTTTCCCCAGCCCCCAGGACTGGGCCATTTTCCTCCCCAACCTCCTCACCGTCCGACTCTGCTGCCAGCCTCCGCTGACCGCTGGCGGGCCACAACAACTTCAGAATAGCTACAATCAAAATCGGACATTTCACTATAGCTGGATTCTCCAAACTTGGCAATTTTGTGGACTTCAACTTCCAGAATTGTCTGGCTGAGGAATTCTGGGAGTTGAAGTCCACAAGTCTTACATTTGATGTTTGGGGACCCCCTCCACTACAGGATCTCAATCAGTGGTGGGTTTCAAATTTTTTTACTACTGCTTCTGTGGGTGTGGCTTGGTGGGCGTGGCAGGGGAAGGTTACTGCAAAATCCCCATTTTCTCCCGATCAGCTGGGACTTGGGAGGCAGAGAATAGATGGGGAAGGAGCCAGTCAGAATTTTTACTACCGGTTCTCCGAACTAATCAAAATTTCCACTACCGGTTCTCCAGAACTGGTCAGAACCTGCTGAAACCCACCTCTGATCTCAATGGGGAAAGTATAACGTTTGCTTATCAATACACTCTTGTTATTGGCAATACAAAACAACATTTTTTTCCTGGAACTTTTTTTTCACATTCCCAACCTTCAATCTTCAACCCTGTGATTTGCTGATGGTCTCCCATCCAGGTTTTAACAAATTCCAACCTTTTATTTTTTCCTCCTTTCTTTTTGTAATCAGCAAGAATCGCCTAATTATTGTTCTTTGCGAGACAAATTGTCTAATGGACACTCTTAGTGTGTTTCCTGCAAAGAAGCTGTAATTTCCTTTAGAAATGAAATTGCTTTATGTCGGTCTTTGACCGGCATGGCATTGTAAATAAGAAAAGAAATAAAGTAGTTTGCTACAGAAAAATCCATTACCAAAAAAATAAAATAAACGGTCCTAAAATAAATAAGAATAGCACATCAAAGCTTTGCGCTAATGCATGGCTCGGCAGAGGCGTTTTGCAACATGAAATGGAAGAGAAGACTTAACATCCCCTTCTAAATAATGAGCGTAAAAGATAAATCTGGATAAGCTTTGAATCTGGAAATAATTGGGGAGAGCAAAGCAGCTCTTGGGACATCTTAAGGACAAAGTGGACAAGAATTTCGGCCTCTTGAGAGCCACAAAAGTAAAGTCTTGGAAGATAAGAGTCTAATGAAACCTATTATTGAAAGAAATATCCATCTGGTTGGGTTCCAAGCTGGGAGAAAGGCCCTGGAGACAAAATGGTGGCTGGAGGCTGATTGGAAAGAGGTTCCATTTATTGATGAAACAGAACCATGAAGCACATGTGATTCTGGTGCAGCTGACCACATGGAGTCCGGAGTGGAGGGCTTTGCACGTGAGCTTCCTGTTCCTGCGCAACAACATGTATTCTATTGTCTGTTGTAGGGGTTAGGTAGGGGTCATAGCTGGCTCCATAGGTTGTCTGAGCTCCCAGGTTCGGTGGAAGTTTGCTGGGGGTGGTGCAACTGAGATGATGCAATGAAGGGGCTTGTGTCATGGGGAAGGTGTTGGGCAATTCCTAATTATGGCTTAATGGCTTTGTCCTGGTTTGGATCTCAAGGAGGGCTGGGCTTGAAATCCTTCAGCAACGGGTTTCCTACCCTATTGTTGGGTAGGCGTGGCCATGGTGGGCATGGCCTAGCCGACCGCCTGCACCATGGCTGGGAGGGGCATTTTTCGCCCTCCCCAGGCTCCGGAGGCTTTCCTTGCGTCTACGGGAGGCTGAAAACTTCTTCCTCCAGAGGCTGAAAACAGGCCCATTTCCGGACTTCCAGAACCTCCGGTAGGCCCATTTTTTGCCCTCTCAGACCCTCCACGCAGCCCCTGCACTTACCTGGAATGATGAATGGGCTGTATGGAGACTCCTAGGAGAGGCAAGGGGTGTGTGAGGGGTGGGGCGAGGTGGGTGTTGGGGAGGGGTGGCATTTTGGGGGGTTCACCAAACCCCAGAAATCCTTGGCTAGAAGGATCGCCTGAACCATAGCAAACCACCCCCACCCCCCGAGCTTACCATCTTGAGTGAGGGCTAATCCTATCACACTGCCTTTGTTTCAAAATATCCCATCTTGAATGGAGTGTTTGCTTATGAATAGAACTGTCAGTTGCACCTCTATAACTGTCTGGTTTGGTTCTGCAACCCAACAAGACAGACACAGACTTCAGAGGATAATTAGAACTGCAGAAAAAATAATTGCTACCAACCTGCCTTCCATTGAGGACCTGTATCCTGCACGAATCAAGAAGAGGCCCGTGAAAATATTTACAGATCCCTCACATCCTGGACATAAACTGTTTCAACTCCTACCCTCAAAACCTACCCCAAGGTTGACTCAGCCTTCCATCCTTTATAAGGTAGGTAAAATGAGGACCCAGATTGTTGGGGGGGGGCAATACAAGTTGACTTTGTATTTAATATACAAATGGATGAGACTATTGCCTTACACAATGTAAGCCGCCCTGAGTCTTCAGAGAAGGGCGGGATATAAATCCAAATTAAATAAATAAATAAATAAAACGACGCTATAGAGCACTGCACAACAGAACAACGAGACACAAGAACAGT